>NC_058083.1:32100418-32400418 GCF_014858855.1 Bufo gargarizans | reverse complement strand
TGTCCAGGGTAGAAACACTAGCCTCCCTCAAGCCACTGTCTCCACAGCTGCTGAGCCCCCCAGCAAGCGTCCCCGTAGCTACGCAAGTGTGGGGCACGTCCGCTGCCAGGCCATGCTCCAGCTTGTTAGCTTAGGGGAACGGAGACACACTGGACCTGATGTTCTATCAGGTCTACAGGATCAGGTCCAGAAGTGGCTAACACCCCGAAGGCTCCAGGCAGGTATGGTTGTATGTGACAACTGCAGCAACCTCCTCGCCGCCCTCCATGCTGGCAGTCTGACACACGTCCCCTGCATGGCTTATGTCCTCAACCTGGTTGTACAGAAATACCTACACACATTTCCAGGGTTGAGTGACATTGTGCAACGTGTCCGTCGGATTGCCAGCCACTTCCGACGCTACCCAACTGCCTCCGCGTCCCTGTCCAGACTGCAGCGGGACAACAGCCTGCCCCCTCACAGGCTGCTTGTCGACAGCGTGACGTGGTGGAACTCCACCCTCCACATGCTGGAGAGGTTGTGGGAGCAGAAAAGGGCGGTGAGGGAATACCTGCTTGACCTAGACACTCCAGGGCCAACCAACCCACTCCCATACATCACTAATGCAGATACAGCAGGTCTGCCACATGTTGGCCCCCATTTGAGCAGGCGACCAAGATGGTCAGCGGGGAGCATGTCGGCCTCAATGACGTGCTCCCCTTAGTGTTCCTGCTGGACAGGACACTAGATCGCCTGCTCGAGGCTGGGGAGAGTGCCTTGGTGGAGCAAGATGAGGCGGCCTTGCTCCACCAGGACCATGCCCAGGACGACGTGGAGGAGGAGGAAGACATTCACGACGTCCAGGAGTCTGCGCCTGGTCAGGAGGGAGAGACGGTGTTGGGGGCACCGTTAGTCCGGGGGTGGGGCAGCAGCAACAGGGACCATCATGAACAGCAGCTTGAGGACCAGGATGTCATGGTCCCTGGCAGCCATGAGGAGGCACAGCGAGCTGTCCTCTTCCCTATGGCTGCCCACATGCTGCGCTGGCTCAGGAGGGACCCCCGGATCAGGAAACTGAAGAAGAGTGCCGATTTCTGGTTGGCCACCCTTTTAGACCCTAGATGCAAGGGGAAGCTGGAGCAGTTCATCCCAGCCAGCCGGAGACAGGCCCGGATGGAAAAACTGTGGGCCTGTCTCATCAAACGGCTGGAGGAGGCTAACCCGTGGCCTCAGGCTCCAGTTCTCCCCGCCCATCTCACCCAGCCGACGGCTGGTCCCAGCAGCACCAGCCGAGTTGGTGACCTTATGGGTGAGATGAGGCAGTTCTACTAGTCTGTGCGACCCAGTAGCAGCAGTAGCAGTCACCACCAGCGGCTGGCCCGCATGGTGGCTGACTACATGGGGTCAGTCGGTGCTTCCGACAGCATGAGCACCGACGACCCCATGGAGTACTGGGTCGCCAGGCTGGACACCTGCCGTGAGCTCGCTCAGTATGCGCTGGAGCTACTGTCTTGCCCCCCCTCCAGTGTATTGTCTGGGCAGACTTTCAGCGCGGCAGATGGGGTGGTCACGGACAAGAGGACCTGTCTGTCCACTGACTCCGTGGACAGACTCACCTTCATCAAGATGAACGAGTCCTGGATCAGCAGTGACTTCTTGGCCCCCGCTGTCGGTTCAGGCCGTTGAGAGGTCCCTTGTCCGTCACTCTCCTTTTCTCTCCCTCCCAAAATCCGTTGCTTATTTATTGATATTTTTTTATTATTTATTAAATTATTTATTTATATTTATATATGAATTGAATTATTTATTAATTAAAATGAATTCATTTTTGATAAATTTAGTTATGAATTTATTGATAAATTATTTATTTTTTCTATTATATATATATTTATTTATGATTTTGCATTATATTTTATCTATTTATTAATTTATTAATCATGAATTTTAAAATTTATATATTTTTATTTATAAATTTAATATAATCATGTATGTTTTAATTCAGTAATAGTATGTATGAATTATTATTTTTATTATTTATATATTGATTAACGATTTTATTTCTTGTACTGTATTGATCATGTTTTAATAAATATTAGTATTGATTGTGATAATTTTTAATATATTTATAGTTATATTTACATATATATTGTATTTCTAAATGTATTTAATGTATAATATGTAGATTATTCAGATTATAAAAAGTACAGTTGGTTTTTAATTATATGTATGTATTGATTAATGTCAGTATTGATCGATTTTTAAATAATCAGACATTTCTTTTCTTAATTTTTTTTTTAAAGTAATTAGTGTGCATGGCCACACAGCACACAATCTGACCTCACTAGTCTGCTCCAGGTTTCCTGATCAGGCACATAGAAGATGCAGCAGAACACTGTGTTTTCGCTTACAACGACATCATGTGTTTTCTCGAAGCGAGAGGGCTGTGGAAGTGTTTAGCAGCAGCTCTTTCGTTCCTCCTCATGTCTGTGAGGAGGAATGTGTCCCGACGCTCCACCCACCCATACACGATCAGTATCGCACACACGATAGTCTACATCCAACTGCTACACCCATCCCTCATGTGCCTGTGTGAGCACCAAAGGCAGTGATGAGCCAAGTTTCATCGGCCGGAGTCTGGAAGCGTTCCATCATGATCCGACTGGGGCAACGCAAACTCCCTTTGGCGATGAAGCAGCGTTGTTCCAAAGCTGATAGAAGGGTCCACATTGGGGCTTCCACCAGTGAGCAACCTGCATGATCTCTTGCCGGTAGAGTTGAGCGAACACCTGGATGTTCGGGTTCGAGAAGTTCGGCCGAACTTCCCGGAAAAGTTCGGGTTCGGGATCCGAACTCTACCCGAACTTCGCCCCGAACCCGAACCCCATTGAAGTCAATGGGGACCCGAACTTTTCGGCACTAAAAAGGCTGTAAAATAGCCCAGGAAAGGGCTAGAGGGCTGCAAAAGGCAGCAAAATGTAGGTAAATCCCCTGCAAACAAATGAGGATAGGGAAATGAATTAAAATGAAAATAAAATAAATTAAAATTAACCAATAACAATTGGAGAGAGTTCTCATGGCAGAGAATCAGGCTTCATGTCACCCACCACTGGAACAGGCCACTGTCAGATATTTAGGCCCCTGCACCCAGACAGAGGAGAGAGGTCCCATAGCAGAGATTCAGGCTTCATGTCATAGCAGAGAATCAGGCTTCACGTCACCCACCACTGGAACAGGCCACTGTCAGATATTTAGGCCCCTGCACCCAGACAGAGGAGAGAGGTCCCATAGCAGAGATTCAGGCTTCATGTCATAGCAGAGAATCAGGCTTCACGTCACCCACCACTGGAACAGGCCACTGTCAGATATTTAGGCCCCGGCACCCAGACAGAGGAGAGAGGTCCCATTGCAGAGAATCAGGCTTCATGTCATAGCAGAGAATCAGGCTTCATGTCATAGCAGAGAATCAGGCTTCATGTCATAGCAGAGAATCAGGCTTCACGTCACCCACCACTGGAACAGGCCATTGTCAGATATTTAGGCCCCGGCACCCAGACAGAGGAGAGAGGTCCCATAGCAGAGAATCAGGCTTCATGTCATAGCAGAGAATCAGGCTTCAAGTCATAGCAGAGAATCAGGCTTCAAGTTATAGCAGAGAATCAGGCTTCACGTCACCCACCACTGGAACAGGCCATTGTCAGATATTTAGGCCCGGCACCCAGACAGAGGAGAGAGGTCCCATTGCAGAGAATCAGGCTTCATGGCATAGCAGAGAATCAGGCTTCACGTCACCCAGCACTGGAACAGGCCATTGTCAGATATTTAGGCCCCGGCACCCAGACAGAGGAGAGAGGTCCCATTGCAGAGAATCAGGCTTCATGGCATAGCAGAGAATCAGGCTTCACGTCACCCAGCACTGGAACAGGCCATTGTCAGATATTTAGGCCCCGGCACCCAGACAGAGGAGAGAGGTCCCATAGCAGAGAATCAGGCTTCATATCATAGCAGAGAATCAGGCTTCAAGTCATAGCAGAGAATCAGGCTACAAGTCATAGCAGAGAATCAGGCTTCACGTCACCCACCACTGGAACAGGCCATTGTCAGATATTTAGGCCCCGGCACCCAGACAGAGGAGAGAGGTCCCATTGCAGAGAATCAGGCTTCATGTCATAGCAGAGAATCAGGCTTCACGTCACCCAGCACAGGAACAGGCCATTGTCAGATATTTAGGCCCCGGCACCCAGACAGAGGAGAGAGGTCCCATTGCAGAGAATCAGGCTTCATGTCATAGCAGAGAATCAGGCTTCACGTCACCCACCACTAGAACAGGCCATTGTCAGATATTTAGGCCCCGGCACCCAGACAGAGGAGAGAGGTCCTATAGCAGAGAATCAGGCTTCATGTCATAGCAGAGAATCAGGCTTCACGTCACCCACCACTAGAACAGGCCATTGTCAGATATTTTTAGGCCCCGGCACCCAGACAGAGGAGAGAGGTCTCATAGCAGAGAATCAGGCTTCATGTCATAGCAGAGAATCAGGCTTCATGTCACCCAACACTGGAACAGGCCAATGTCAGATATTTTTAGGCCCCGGCACCCAGACAGAGGAGAGGTTCATTCAACTTTGGGTTGCCCCGCAATATAATGGTAAAATGAAAATAAAAAAAGGATTGAATGAGGAAGTGCCCTGGAGTACAATAATATATGGTTAAGGGGAGGTAGTTATAAATGTCTAATCTGCACAAGGGATGGACAGGTCCTGTGGGATCCATGCTTGGTTCATTTTTATGAACGTCAGCTTGTCCACATTGGCTGTAGACAGGCGGCTGCGTTTGTCTGTAATGACGCCCCCTGCCGTGCTGAATACATGTTCAGACAAAACGCTGGCCGCCGGGCAGGCCAGAACCTCCAAGGCATAAAAGGCTAGCTCTGGCCACGTGGACAATTTGGAGACCCAGAAGTTGAATGGGGCCGAACCATCAGTCAGTACGTGGAGGGGTGTGCACACGTACTGTTCCACCATGTTAGTGAAATGTTGGACAGATTAGATAGGATAGACGGCTCTACTACTTGGGTAAATGTTAGAGGTGCAAGCTGCTTGAACTGACTCACCCAGTCAGGGGCATATAATCATAGAAAGAAAGGGTAAGCAGGCACACTCTATTTGGGTTCTAATAAATATTTAGTATGAATTAATAGTCAGATGTTGGGTAGTTAGTGTTTAGATATATGTTATAGGAGTAGTATATGGGTATTTACCACTCTGTAGTGGGTACCCTAAAAACAAAGTTATTTATCAAGAAAAAAATTTCCATACAAAAAAATAATAATAAAGATATTGCGGGACCGCTGACGTCACTCACAAAGACGCGCGAACCACGCCCCAGCATCCAAGGCAACACGAGGGATGCTATTGATCACACAGCCTCCCAGGAAGTGCCGACCAGTACCAGAAGAAAACAGTACCAGCGCTAGGAAGGGTAAGTGATCTCTGTGGCCAGAGACAGTGCGGGACGCCGCACCCAGGCACAGAGCTCCGCTTCCCTCTACAGCTTGTATCGCAACCATACATACATGCTTGCTATGTGAAATACATAGAAACATATTAAAACAGCGCAGTACTTATCCTGGATTAAGCGGCATCACTTTCCACTGATGAACTATCTCTACAAAAGAATATCACAGTATTCAGGATATCCCCACCAACTGTATTAATTTTGTTCTTTATCCTTTGAACAGCGGCCACTGTTATAAGGAAAACAGCATTTGAAAGACCTTACAGACTCTTCTTTCATTCCAGCTTTTTTATTGCAGTTTTTTTTATTGCAGTCTTTTTATTCCAGACTTTTTACCTGAACTTTATTATTATTTTTTTGTATGGAATTTTTTTTCTTGATAAATAACTTTGTTTTTAGGGTACCCACTACAGAGTGGTAAATACCCATATACTACTCCTATAACTACATATATCTAAACACTAACTACCCAACATCTGACTATTAATTCATAATAAATATTTATTAGAACCCAAATAGAGTGTGCCTGCTTATCCTTTCTTTAGTGAAATGTTGCCTCCTGCTAACACGTTCCGTATCAGGTGGTGGTGCAGTTAGCTGTGGCGTGGTGACAAAACTTTTCCACATCTCTGCCATGCTAACCCTGCCCTCAGAGGAGCTGGCCGTGAAACAGCTGCGTTGGCGACCTCTTGCTCCTCCTCTGCCTTCGCCTTGGGCTTCCACTTGTTCCCCTGTGACATTTGGGAATGCTCTCAGTAGCGCGTCTACCAACGTGCGCTTGTACTCGCGCATCTTCCTATCACGCTCCAGTGCAGGAAGTAAGGAGGGCACATTGTCTTTGTACCGGGGATCCAGCAGGGTGGCAACCCAGTAGTCCGCACACGTTAAAATGTGAGCAACTCTGCTGTCGTTGCGCAGGCACCGCAGCATGTAGTCGCTCATGTGTGCCAGGCTGCCCAGAAGTAAGGACAAGCTGTCCTCTGTGGGAGGCGTATCGTCATCGTCCTGCGTTTCCCCCCAGCCACGCACCAGTGATGGGCCCGAGCTGCGTTGGGTGCCACCCCGCTGTGAACATGCTTCATCCTCATCCTCCTCCACCTCCTCCTCATCCTCGTCCTCCTCATCCTCCAGTAGTGGGCCCTGGCTGGCCACATTTGTACCTGGACTCTGCTGTGGCAAAAAACCTCCCTATGAGTCACTTCTAAGAGACTGGCCTGAAAGTGCTAAAAATGACCCCTCTTCCTCCTCCTCCTCCTCCTCCTGGGCCACCTCCTCTTCCATCATCGCCCTAAGTGTTTTCTCAAGGAGACATAGAAGTGGTATTGTAACGCTGATAACGGCGTCATCGCCACTGGCCATGTTGGTGGAGTACTCGAAACAGTGCAACAGGGCACACAGGTCTCGCATGGAGGCCCAGTCATTGGTGGTGAAGTGGTGCTGTTCCGCAGTGCGACTGACCCGTGCGTGCTGCAGCTGATACTCTACTATGGCCTGCTGCTGCTCGCACAGTCTGTCCAGCATGTGCAAGGTGTTGTTCCACCTGGTGGGCACGTCGCATATGAGGCGGTGAGCGGGAAGGCCGAAGTTACGCTGTAGCGCAGACAGGCGAGCAGCGGCAGGATGTGAACGCCGGAAGCGCGCACAGACGGCCCGCACTTTATGCAGCAGCTCTGACATGTCGGGGTAGTTGTGAATGAACTTCTGCACCACCAAATTCAGCACATGCGCCAGGCAAGGGATGTGCGTCAAACCGGCTAGTCCCAGAGCTGCAACGAGATTTCGCCCATTATCGCACACCACCAGGCCGGGCTTGAGGCTCACCGGCAGCAACCACTCGTCGGTCTGTTGTTCTATACCCCGCCACAACTCCTGTGCGGTGTGGGACCTGTCCCCCAAACATATGAGTTTCAGAATGGCCTGCTGACGTTTACCTCGGGCTGTGCTGAAGTTGGTGGTGAAGGTGTGTGGCTGACTGGATGAGCAGGTGGAAGAAGAGGAGGAGGAAGCCGAGTAGGAGGAGGAGGCTACAGGAGAGGAGGCAAAGAATGTTGCCCTGCGATCCTTGGCGGCGGAAGGACGTGCGCCAAACAGCTCTCCGCCTGGGGCCCAGCTGCCACTACATTTACCCAGTGTGCAGTTAGGGAGATATAGCGTCCCTGGCCGTGCTTACTGGTCCACGTATCTGTGGTTAGGTGGACCTTGCCACAGATGGCGTTGCGCAGTGCACACTTGATTTTATCGGATACTTGGTTGTGCAGGGAAGGCACGGCTCTCTTGGAGAAGTAGTGGCGGCTGGGAACAACATACTGTGGGACAGCAAGCGACATGAGCTGTTTGAAGCTGTCTGTGTCCACCAGCCTAAATGACAGCATTTCATAGACCAGTAGTTTAGAAATGCTGGCATTCAGGGCCAGGGATCGAGGGTGGCTAGGTGGGAATTTACACTTTCTCTCAAATGTTTGGGAGATGGAGAGCGGAACGCTGCCGTGTGACATGGTTGAGATGCTTGGTGACAGAGGTGGTGGTGTTGGTAGTACATCCTCTGTTTGCTGGGCGGCAGGTGCCAACGTTCCTCCAGAGGCGGAGGAAGAGGCCGAGGCGGCAGCAGCAGAAGAGGCCGAGGCGGTGGCAGCAGCAGAAGAGGTAGCAGGGGGAGCCTGATTGACTTCCTTGTTTTTAAGGTGTTTACTCCACTGCAGTTCATGCTTTGCATGCAGGTGCCTGGTCATGCAGGTTGTGCTAAAGTTCAGAACGTTAATGCCTCGCTTCAGGCTCTGATGGCACAGCGTGCAAACCACTCGGGTCTTGTCATCAGCACATTGTTTGAAGAACTGCCACACCAGGGAACTCCTTGAAGCTGCCTTTGGGGTGCTCGGTCCCAGATGGCGGCCGTCAGTAGCAGGCGGAGTCTCTTGGCGGCGGGTGTTCTGCTTTTGCCCACTGCTCCCTCTTTTGCTACGCTGTTGGCTCGGTCTCACCACTGCCTCTTCCTCCGAACTCTGAAAGTCAGTGGCACGACCTTCATTCCATGTGGGGTCTAGGACCTCATCGTCCTCTGCATCGTCTTCCACCCAGTCTTCCTCCCTGACCTCCTGTTCAGTCTGCACACTGCAGAAAGAAGCAGCAGTTGGCACCTGTGTTTCATCATCAGAGACGTGCTGAGGTGGTATTCCCATGTCCTCATCATCAGGAAACATAAGTGGTTGTGCGTCAGTGCATTCCATGTCTTCCACCGCTGGGGAAGGGCTAGGTGGATGCCCTTGGGAAACCCTGCCAGCAGAGTCTTCAAACAGCATAAGAGACTGCTGCATAACTTGAGGCTCAGACAGTTTCCCTGATATGCATGGGGGTGATGTGACAGACTGATGGGCTTGGTTTTCAGGCGCCATCTGTGAGCTTTCTGCAGAAGACTGGGTGGGAGATAATGTGAACGTGCTGGATCCACTGTCGGCCACCCAATTGACTAATGCCTGTACCTGCTCAGGCCTTACCATCCTTAGAACGGCATTGGGCCACACCAAATATCGCTGTAAATTTTGGCGTCTACTGGGACCTGAGGTAGTTGGTACACTAGGACGTGTGGCTGTGGCAGAACGGCCATGTCCTCTCCCAGAACCAGAGGGTCCACTAACACCACCACGACCATGTCCGTGTCCGCGTCCCTTACTAGATGTTTTCCTCATTGTTACCGTTCACAACAATAAGAAAAAAATTATTTGGCCCAATGTATTGAATTCAAATTCAGGCCTTTTTTTACAGGCACTTAACACTATCTGGCTATCGATTTAGGTACCGTATTACACTAATACAGCCACAGCAGTAACCACAGATTTAGCTGAATATAAATTGTAGGCCTAGTATTTAGGCCCTGGATGACAGGTATACGTTTACGGACAGAATTAGACTTGGAGATGCACGGTAGCGTGTGAAGTTGTTGAGGATGACCCTATCAGCACCTTCAATGTAATATACCCTTTTATGGATAGATTTAAACTTGGCCTGCTACAGCAGAAACCACTGATTTAGGGAATTGCTAAGTTGGGAATTGTATTTCAACCCAGAAAGAAAAAATATCCTTTGCCAGACAGCAGACAGTATTACAATTGGCTAGCCACAGCTGAAACACCAGATTAAGGGTACTGCTATTTTGGTAATTGTATTTCACCCCTCAATAAAATAGTAAGCACAGCCAAGCCCCTGATATAGGATATAGCAAAAAAAAAAAACCACTATTGGTTAAATGTACTTGGTGGCAGCTTGTGCTGGCGCACCACAAGACACAAAATGGCCGCCGATCACCCCAGAAAAAAGTGACAGAAAAACGCTCTGGGCAGCCTAAAAACAGTGAGCATTTAAATAGCAGAGGTTGAATGATACACAGCTGTAGATCGATCACTGAATTAAGTGTTTTTGATGAGTAAATCCCTGCCTAATCTCGCCCTAACAGCAGCAGCTGCATCCTATCCTTACACTAGTAACAGCAGAGTGAGGTGCAGCGCTACGTGACTCCAGCTTATATAGAGGCTGGGTCACATGCTGCACTGTCCAATCACAGCCATGCCAATAGTAGGCATGACTGTGATGGCCTCTTGGGGCAAGTAGTATGACGCTTGTTGATTGGCTGCATTGCAGCCTTTCAAAAAGCGCCAAGAAAGCGCCGAACACCGAACCCGAACTTTTACGAAAATGTTCAGGTTCGGGTCCGTGTCACGAACACCCCAAAATTCGGTACGAACCCGAACTATACAGTTCGGGTTCGCTCATCCCTACTTGCCGGTTATAGGGTATAATGATCCATTTTAAGTGGCTATTTTGAACAACCGGGGTATTGATGTCAGGCGCAAAGGGTGCATACTTCAGCATGGCACAGCGGATCGCCAACACTGTCATCCAGCACAGTGTATTTTTCATTCTGTTAAGAGGGGAACAAATGTTCTTCAGTTACATAGAACTGACAGTAAACTGTTTGTACATAACGATTAGCAGTTTGGCTCCTTTTACACGGGCGTCGCAGATATGGTCTGAATGCGTCGCGTGAGCTTTCATGTAAAATCATGAGATTTTGCAAGCAAAGTTAATGACTTTTATCTGCGATTGTGCAAAGTTATTCATTTTTTTTCCACGGTGGTTCAATGCGTTTTGATGCGCTTTTCACGCCTCAGTTAAAAAAATTAAGATTTATTTACAACATATCTTAACAACCATCATTGAAAAACGCAACGTGCCCACACCTGCTTGAGGATGCGATGCATTTTTCACCCAGCCCCATTAACTTCTATGGGCCCTGTGTTGCTTTAAAAATGCAGGATAAAAAAAACAGCTGCATTTTTGAAGCAACGCACAACTGATGCGTGAAAAATAAAAGCTCATGTACACAGACCCATAAAAAATAATGGATCAGGATTCAGTGCGTGTGCGTGTGCAGATGTGGTAGGTAAATATATAGATGTTGTCTATAATGCAGTATTAATATATCTATCTCACCCATTTCAGCCTGGAAGCAATCAAATTTGCTAATGCTGATATCAGCATTCTATTGGACCGTATTACTGCACATAGATATAGAACGTAAATTAAAAATTATTTTTAATTATATAAAGTACATAATAAAACCCTAACCGTGATTAATAAAGCCCAAACAGTTTACTGTCAGTTCTATGTAACTGAAGAACACATGTGTCTCTCTAAACAGCTTGAAAAATGCACTGTGCTGGATGACAGTGTTGGCGATCCGCTGTGCCATGCTGATGTATGCACCCTTTGCGCCTGACATCAATACCACGGTTGTTCAAAATAGCCACTTAAAATGGATCATTATGCCCTATGACCGGCAAGAGATCATGCAGGTTGCTCACTGGTGGAAGCCCCAATGTGGACCCTTCCATCAGCTTTGGAACAACGCAACTTCATCGCCTAAGGAAGTTTGCGTTGCGCCCGTCGGATCATGACAGAACACTTCCAGACTCCGGCCGATGAAACTTGGCTCATCACTGCCTTCGGTGCTCACACAGGCACATGAGGGATGGGTGTAGCAGTTGGATGTAGACTAGCGTGTGTGCGATACTGATCGTGTATGGGTGGGTGGAGCGTCGGGACACATTCCTTCTCACAGACATGAGGAGGAACGAAAGAGCCACTGCTAAACACCGACACTTCCACAGTCCTCTGGCTTCGAGAAAAAACACATGATGTCGTTGTAAGAGATAAAAAATTGTTCCGCTGCACTTTCAATGTGCATGATCTGTAAAATGAGAGATCTTGTTCTATATGTACATGTTAATTCCTTTATATATTTACATACATTTTATAGATATAATTGTATATAATTATACTCAATATGTCTCAATTGATGTATGGTGTTGCTCGGGTCTGGTGTGGGCCCATTCCCGGGAACACACTGCTGCTGCCCACATGTCACCTGCTGTTGCTGCTGCTGCTGTCGGAGAGGTCTCAGTTGATGTATGGTGTTGCCCGGGTCTGGTGGGGGCCCATTCCCGGGAACACACTGCTGCTGCCCACACGTTGGCTGCTGCTGCCTGTCCTGCGGAGTTAGGCCGAGATATTTATAGGCCTTATACTCCAATGTAACTTCTACCTGCTGATGCTGCTGTGTGTCTTGGTGCTGTTGACTTAGTTGTAGAACTTTGACCAATAAAGTTAATCTTATAGTGCCATTGCTTGTATTTAATCTGAATATTTAGTCCTATGTATGTGTAGAACTTACACTATAGCGTTGACATTTATAAGATTGGGTGTTTATTGATCCTGCCTGCGTAGTTGTGTAAAAAATGTTGCAGTCCTTTTAGTGAAGAGTTATCATTTATAAGCTGATGCCTGTCATGACAGTGCTGGGTTATGCAGATCGATGGGTAGCCCTTGTTCTGTAGCTTTAGTATTTAACCGCCTCCGGACCGCCTAACGCAGATGTGCGGTCCGGAGGCGGCAGCGCTGTGCACAACGACGCATATACGCGTCATCTCGCGAGACGCGAGATGACGCGCTATGCTGCCCGCGCATGCGCAGTTCGGGCCGGCATTTCGAAGAAGACCATTTCGTCATCAGCTTGCCAGCCAATGATCGTGGCTGGCAAGCTGATGATTTTCAAAAAAAACAATCACAGCGCCAGATAACAGATCATATTTGTAAATATGATCTGTTATATGGCTGCCTGCTCCTCTGCTGGTTCTTTTCGTCGGTTGGATCCAGCAGAGGAGCAGGCTTCACAGTGAGTACACCAAACACTACACTTTAGCCCCAGATCACCCCCCTGAACC
Source organism: Bufo gargarizans (assembly GCF_014858855.1). NCBI lineage: Eukaryota > Metazoa > Chordata > Amphibia > Anura > Bufonidae > Bufo > Bufo gargarizans. The sequence continues at coordinate 32,387,651 of NC_058083.1, read as the reverse complement.
CCAATTAACCCTTTGATCACCCCTTTGTCAATCACTAGTGAAAGGAAAAAAGTGATCAGTGTAAACTGTCACTTTTTTTTTTCACTGGTATTGACCGTTAGGTTTTAGGTATAGTTTAGGTCCCTTGGTTAGGTAGTTAGCGATCAGTTAGCGCCCAGCCCACCGCACCGCAGTCCGTTATTCGCTGATTAGCGTATCGCTAATCAGCATTTGTACTTTTATAGTATCTGGAAGTGATCAAAACTGATCACGGTCAGATCTATAATAGTACTAGTGTCACTTTAGTTCGCCCTCCACCCAAAACGCAGTGTTTGCCCGATCAGGCCTGATCGGTCGCACACACATGCGTTCACCCACACCCGCCCCACCGCAGTGACAAAAAAAAATTTTTTTTGATCACTGCACAATCACTTTACACGCACTGCGGCGATAAAAAAATCAGTTTTGATATTTTTTATCAACCGCAGCGGCCTCCGGTACTTCGCTAGCCTCCCCTTTGTAAGACAGGCTTGCTTTTTTTTCTTGGGTAGTCTCAGGGAATACCCCTAAATTTGTTGCCCAAAATGTCAAACAGGGGGTATTCCTCTGAAGAGGCCTACAGGCTTCTGACCCAGTCGGATGAGGAGTGGGAACCCTCATCTGATGAATCCAGCGGGTCAGAATACGAACCTGTAGAAAGCAGTGGCTCTCTGACCCAAAGTTCGGACGAGGAGGCTGAGGTCCCTGATACCACCAGGCGTACCCGGCCCCGTGTCGCTAGACCACAGGTTGCGCAGGATCCGCTTCAAGAGCAGCAGAGTGGGGCTGGTGCTGTCGGATTACGTGGTGAGGCATACACCAGCAGCCCAGCCCTCACTGGACCTAGTACCAGCACTGCCGTACAACCTGGTGAAGTAGCGAGCACCAGAAGGGCAGTTGAAGCTGGTACGGTGGCACGTGCAGTAGTGACCCCGTCGCAGCCACCGCAAAGACGTGCCCGTAGAGCCCCTAGAATCCCAGAGGTGCTGGCAAACCCTGATTGGCAGTCCCCAACTTCAGCCGCACCTGTAGTTTTCCCTTTCACTGCCCAGTCTGGAGTTCGGGTTGAGACAGCTCAGATCGGTTCGGCCCTGGGATTTTTTGAGCTGTTCTTGACTGCGGAGCTTTTAGACATAGTTGTGGCCGAAACAAACAGGTATGCCACACAATTTATCACCGCTAACCCGGGAAGCTTTTATGCCCAGCCTTTCCGGTGGAAACCAGTCCAAGTTTCCGAAATTAAAACTTTTCTGGGCCTCCTCCTCAACATGGGCTTGACAAAAAAGCATGAATTGCGGTCATATTGGTCCACGAACCCGATTCATCACATGCCCATGTTCTCTGCTGCTATGTCCAGGGCACGTTTTGAGGCCATCCTGCGTTTCCTGCACTTTAGTGACAACACCGCCTCCCGTCCCAGGGGCCACCCTGCTTTTGACCGACTCCACAAAATTCGGCCCCTCATAGACCATTTCAACCAGAAATTTGCAGATTTGTATGCCCCAGAGCAAAACATCTGCGTAGACGAGTCCCTGATACATTTTACCGGGCGCCTTGGCTTCAAACAATACATCCCAAGCAAGCGCGCCCAGTATGGGGTCAAATTGTATAAGCTCTGTGAAAGGGCCACAGGCTATACCCACAAATTTCGGATCTAGGAGGGAAAAGATCAGACCCTGGAGCCGGTCGGTTGCCCTGACTACCTGGGGAGCAATGGGAAGACAGTTTGGGACTTGGTGTCACCCTTATTCGGCAAGGGGTACCATCTTTATGTGGACAATTTTTACACAAGTGTGGCCCTCTTTAGGCATTTGTTTCTAGAACGGATTGGCGCCTGTGGTACCGCGTGAACTAGTCGCGCGGGCTTCCCCCAACGGCTTGTTACCACCCGTCTTGCAAGGGGGCAGAGGGCCGCACTGTGTAACGAAGAACTGCTCGCGGTGAAATGGAGAGACAAGCGTGACGTTTACATGCTCTCCTCCATTCACGCAGACACGACAATACAAATTGAGCGAGCAACCCGTGTCATTGAAAAGCCCCTCTCAGTCCACGACTATAACCTTCACATGGGAGGGGTGGACTTCAATGACCAGATGTTGTCTCCGTATTTAGTTTCCCACAGAACCAGACGCTGGTATAAGAAGGTGTCTGTATATTTAATTCAATTGGCTCTGTACAATAGTTTTGTTCTCTACAGTAAGGCTGGGAGAAAATCAATTTCCGCTAACTTATGCGGAATTTTTTTTTTCTATGAACTTGCCAGGCCCCTCATTGGATACCTTGGGGTGTCTTCTTTCCAAAGTGGGGTCACATGTGGGGTATTTATACTGCCCTGGCTTTTTAGGGGCCCTGAAGCGTGAGAAGAAGCCTGGGATCCAAATGTCTAAAAATGCCCTCCTAAAAGGAATTTGGGCACCTTTGCGCATCTAGGCTGCAAAAAATTGTCACACATCTGGTATCACCGTACTCAGGAGAAGTTGGGGAATGTGTTTTGGGGTGTCATTTTACATATACCCATGCTGGGTGAGATAAACATCTTGATCAATTGCCAACTTTGTATAAAAAAATTGGAAAAGTTGTCTTTTGCCAGGATATTTCTCTCACCCAGCATGGGTATATGTAAAATGACACCCCAAAACACATTCCCCAACTTCTCCTGAGTACGGCGATACCAGATGTGTGACACTTTTTTGCAGCCAAGGTGGGCAAAGGGGCACATATTCCAAAGTGCACCTTTCGGATTTCGCAGGCCATTTTTTACACATTTTGATTGCAAAGTACTTCTCACACATATGGGCCCCTAAATTGCCAGGGCAGTATAACTACCCCACAAGTGACCCCATTTTGGAAAGAAGACACCCCAAGGTATTCCGTGAGGGGCATGGCGAGTTCCTAGAATTTTTTATTTTTTGTCGCAAGTTAGTGGAATATGAGACTTTGTAAGGAAAAAAGAGAAAAAAAAAAATCATCATTTTCCGCTAACTTGTGACAAAAAAAAATAAATTCTAGGAACTCGCAGTGCCCCTCACGGAATACCTTGGGGTGTCTTCTTTCCAAAATGGGGTCACTTGTGGCGTAGTTATACTGCCCTGGCAATTTAGGGGCCCAAATGTGTCAGAAGTACTTTGCAATCAAAATGTGTAAAAAATGGCCTGCGAAATCCGAAAGGTGCACTTTGGAATATGTGCCCCTTTGCCCACCTTGGCTGCAAAAAAGTGTCACACATCTGGTATCGCCGTACTCAGGAGAAGTTGGGGAATGTGTTTTGGGGTGTCATTTTACATATACCCATGCTGGGTGAGAAAAATATCTTGGTCAAATGCCAACTTTGTATAAAAAATGGGAAAAGTTGTCTTTTGCCAAGATATTTCTCTCACCCAGCATGGGTATATGTAAAATGACACCCCAAAACACATTCCCCAACTTCTCCTGAGTACGGCGATACCAGATGTGTGACACTTTTTTGATGCCAAGGTGGGCAAAGGGGCACATATTCCAAAGTGCACCTTTCGGATTTCACCGGTCATTTTTTACAGATTTTGATTGCAAAGTACTTCTCACACATATGGGCCCCTAAATTGCCAGGGCAGTATAACTACGCCACAAGTGACCCCATTTTGGAAAGAAGACACCCCAAGGTATTCCGTGAGGGGCATGGCGAGTTCCTAGAATTTTTTATTTTTTGTCGCAAGTTAGTGGAATATGAGACTTTGTAAGGAAAAAAGAGAAAAAAAAAAATCATCATTTTCCGCTAACTTGTGACAAAAAAAAAATATTCTAGGAACTCGCAGTGCCCCTCACGGAATACCTTGGGGTGTCTTCTTTCCAAAATGGGGTTACTTGTGGCGTAGTTATACTGCCCTGGCAATTTAGGGGCCCAAATGTGTGAGAAGTACCTTGCAATCAAAATGTGTAAAAAATGGCCTGCAAAATCCGAAAGGTGCACTTTGGAATATGTGCACCTTTGCCCGCCTTGACAGCAAAAAAGTGTGACACATGTGGTATCGCCGTACTCAGGAGAAGTTGGGGAATGTGTTTTGGGGTGTCATTTTACATATACCCATGCTGGGTGAGAAAAATATCTTGATCAAATGCCAACTTTGTATAAAAAATGGGAAAAGTTGTCTTTTGCCAAGATATTTCTCTCACCCAGCATGGGTATATGTAAAATGACACCCCAAAACACATTCCCCAACTTCTCATGAGTACGGCGATACCAGATGTGTGACACTTTTTTGCTGCCAAGGTGGGCAAAGGGGCACATATTCCAAAGTGCACCTTTCGGATTTCACCGGTCATTTTTTACAGATTTTGATTGCAAAGTTCTTCTCACACATTTGGGCCCCTAAATTGCCAGGGCAGTATAACTACCCCACAAGTGACCCCATTTTGGAAAGAAGACACCCCAAGGTATTCTGTGAGGGGCATGGTGAGTTCCTCTAATTTTTTATTTTTTGTCGCAAGTTAGTGGAATATGAGACTTTGTAAGAAAAAATAAATAAAAAATCATCATCATTTTCCGCTAACTTGTGACAAAAAATAAAAAGTTCCATGAACTCACTATGCCCATCAGCGAATACCTTAGGGTGTCTACTTTCCGAAATGGGGTCATTTGTGGGGTTTTTCTACTGTTTAGGCATTGTAGAACCTCAGGAATCATGACAGGTGCTCAGAAAATCAGAGCTGTTTCAAAAAGCGGAAATTCACATTTTTGTACCATAGTTTGTAAACGCTATAACTTTTACCCAAACCATTTTTTTTTTGCCCAAACATTTTTTTTTTATCAAAGACATGTAGAACAATAAATTTGGTGAAAAATTTATATATGGATGTCGTTTTTTTTTGCAAAATTTTACAGGTGAAAGTGAAAAATGTAATTTCTTTGCAAAAAAAACGTTACATTTTGATTAATAACAAAAAAAGTAAAAATGTCAGCAGCAATAAAATACCACCAAATGAAAGCTCTATTAGTGAGAAGAAAAGGAGGTAAAATTCATTTGGGTGGTAAGTTGCATGACCGAGCGATAAACGGTGAAAGGAGTGTAGTGCCGAAGTGTAAAAAGTGCTCTGGTCATGAAGGGGGTTTCAGCTAGCGGGGCTGAAGTGGTTAAATTCTACTGTCTGCCATTATTGTTTGGAGACAACCGGCATGGACCACTTATTTTCAATAGTAGTTACTCTAGTACATAGTATTGGAATTCTCAGAAATTGGTGTGCAGGTTTGCTATTCTGACATGTGCTATGCTCATTATAATCAATGATTAAGATAATATTATAAAAAAATATTATTTATTTTAAGTGTTAATAATCAACATTCACAATTTTTTTTAATTTGATTTAATTTTTTATTTTAGTTTGTTATTTTGAAAAAATTGTGTTTGGGTGAGCCTTGTTGTGGTTGTCACTGTTAAAGGTGGGGACTGCACCTGGCCTTCCATTGTCAGCAGTTGTTGTGCAGTTAAAACTGTACAGGACTGATTGATAAACACAAAAAAAGTTTATTTTATTATTTCTATTTTTTTTTATATAAGGATCGAGGTTCGAACATGGTGTCGTCAGTCATCCTGGGAGGGATGTCCGACTTCCGTGTTGGCCTCTCTCTACATGGTTTTGTGTGACTGGCGTCATACGCAGCCGTGTGGTAATCCGGTTTTGTGAATGTAGAATTATTGAGACATTTTGATGTAGCTATATACATTATTAATTTAGTTAAAAAATATATGTAATGAAAATTATCACATGATTATTATAGAAATCATGTCACCATTTTTTGAGAGATTCCACTAAATTCATCCCGGTTTTCTTTTGTTAATGAGGATGAAATGCTCCAACAAATAAATTTGCGTAATCACTAAAATTATTTCTAATCCATGCTGTTTTTTTCTTCTAACAATCATTTATTTTATTTTTTTATTGAAACTTATAATTTTTATAGTAGATAAATGTCATTTTTAAATGACATGAAAAAAATAAATGCACATACAATTTTAGTAGTTATTAATCTCTACACTGTATGTATTCAAATTTCAAATAGTAATTTTATTATTATACTTTTTTTATATATTGATAAATTAATAATCTAGCGGAATTTTGTTCACACACGTTGTAATATATATTTTGGCAAATAATCATAATTTTCGAATTTAATTTGTACTTGGCACTATTATGTTTTTACACTACTTGACTGCTGTGCCATAGTTTGGAGAAAAAAAATAGCTTACAGTTCAATAAAGAACCAAATTCAAAGTAAATTTTCTTTTTTGGTTTATACAAAATATCTTTGGCCTAAAAAGGTATAGTTAAAAAAAAACAGAATATCCCAGGTGCGCTTAAGAAATGTGGTCATGAAATGGGAAAGCTGAAGAGGCTGACAGTTGAAACTTGCTATCTGGAGGACCATTAACTCCTTAAGGACACAGCGTTATTACACCTTAAGGACCAGGCCATTTTTTGCAAATCTGACCAGTGTCACTTTAAGTGGTGATAACTTTAAAACGCTTTGACTTATCCAGGCCATTCTGAGATTGTTTTTTCGTCACATATTATACTTCAGGACACTGGTAAAATGAAGTAAAAAAAAAAATCATTTTTATTTATGAAAAAAAATACCAAATTTAGAAAAATTGCAAATTTCCAAGTTTCAATTTCTCTACTTCTATAATACATAGTAATACCTCCAAAAATAGTTATTACTTTACATTCCCCATATGTCTACTTCGTGTTTGGGTCATTTTTGGAATGATATTTTATTTTTTGGAGATGTTACAAGGCTTAGAAGTTTAGAAGCAAATCTTGAAATTTTTCAGAAATTTTCAAAAACCCAATTTTTAGGGACCAGTTCAGGTCTGAAGTCACTTTGCAAGGCTTACATAATAGAAACCAGCCAAAAATGACCCCATTCTAGAAACTACACCCCTCAGGGTATTCAAAACTGATTTTACAAACTTTGTTAACCCTTTAGGTGTTCCACAAGAATTAATGGAAAATAGAGATATAATTTCAAAATTTCACTTTTTTGGCACATTTTCCATTTTAATCCATTTTTTCTAGTAACAAAGCAAGGGTTAACAGCCAAACAGAACTCAATATATATACTGATTTGAAGCCCCCCTGATGCAACCCTAGAGTAGAAACTCCATAAAAGTGACCCCATCTAAGAAACTACACCCCTCAAAGTATTCAAAACTGATTTTACAAACATCGTTAACCCTTTAGGTGTTCCACAAGAATTAATGGAAAATAGAGATACAATTTCAGAATTTCACTTTTTTGGCAGATTTTCCATTCTAATATTTTTTTTACTTTTACAAAGCAAGGGTTAACAGCCAAACAGAACTCAATATTTATGGCCCTGATTCTGTAGTTTACAGAAACACCCCATATGTTGTCGTAAACCGCTGTACGGGCACACTGCAGGGCGCAGAAGGAAAGGAATGCCATACGGTTTTTGGAAGGCAGATTTTGCTGAACCGTTTTTTTTGACACCATGTCCCATTTGAAGCCCCCTGATGCACCCCTAGAGTAGAAACCCCAAAAAAGTGACCCAATTTTAGAAACTACGGGATAGGGTGGAAGTTTTTTTGTACTAGTTTAGGGTACAATGATTTTTGGTTGCTCTATATTACACTTTTTGTGAGGCAAGGTAACAAGAAATAGCTGTTTTGGCACCGTTTTTATTTTTTGTTATTTACAACATTCATCTGACAGGTTAGATCATGTGGTATTTTTATAGACCAGGTTGTCTCGGACGCGGCGATACCTAATATGTATACTTTTTTTAATGTAAGTTTTACACAATTATTTCATTTGTGAAGCAAAAATAAAAAATCATGTTTTAGTGTTTCCATAGTCTGAGAGCCATAATTTTTTTCAGTTTCAGGGCGATTACCTTGGGTAGGGTATGATTTTTGCGGGATGAGGTGATGGTTTTATTGGCACTATTTTGGGGTGCGTGTGACTTTTTGATCGCTTGCTATTACACTGTTTGTGATGTAAGGTGACAAAAAATTGTTTATTTAGCACAGTTTTTATTTTTTATGGTATTCATCTGAGGGGTTAGATCATGTGATATGTTTATAGAGCCGGTCGATACAAACGCGGCGATAGCTAATATGTATACTTCCCCCCCCCCCCTATTTTTTACCAATTTTTTTTAACTTTATCTGGGGAAAATTACGTTTGTTTATTTTTACTTGAAACTTTAAATTTTTTGGGGGGAAAACTTTATTTTTTCTACTTTTTTTTCACTTAATTTTTTGTCCCACTTTGGGACTTGAACTTTTGGGGATCTAATCCTTTACAATGCATTCCAATACTTCTGTATTGGAATGCATTGGCTGTATGAGTAATACAGTGTGTATTACTCATACAGATTCCGGGGCCTGTGAGATCCAGGGGGCTGGATCTCACAGGCTCGTCACCGAAAGGCAGCGCAGATGCCTCAGGAAGGCATCGCGCTGCCTTCCATGCCATCGGGTCCCCCGCACAGCCCCATGGGGACCCGATGGCACCGCCCGCCGCTGCCGCAATAGATAAAAGCCGCAAACCGCAGGTCTGAATTGACCTGCGGTTTGCGGCGATCGCCGACATGGGGGGGTCACGGGACCCCCCCGGGCATTTAGCCTTAGTGCCTGCGCGGCGGTGATCGGAAATACACGGGGCGTACAGGTATGCCCTGTGTCCTTAAGTACCAGGACATAAGGGCTTACCTGTACGCCCTATGTCCTGAAGAGGTTAAGAGTGGATAGATACTACTGTATAGTTACCCTGCTTGGAATGAATTCAAATACTCCTAAATAAAATTAACAAACATGTGTAGTATAACAGAGAAATCAACGTTAGGAATGCAACTGGTTTATTAGTCTTGGCTTGAGGAAAATCTGCCTGTGGTGAAGACTAAACTGACACCTGTGTGTGGACAGTGAATAATTTAAGAAATCCACTGCAAATATTTTGACTCCAGGATGGTGGTGGTAAAAACATTGTCGTCATCCTACTCCTCGACTTCCTCCAGTGACTATGAGGATAATGAAGGTGGTTGGTGAGAGGGTACAGCTTCACCTCTTACCCACATCTGGTTGGCTAGAGTCTAAAATATGGCCCAATGGTACCGCCTGCTCTTGCTCCTCCACAGAGAAATTATCCTCCAACACCTTCTTTAATGGAGTCCCGAGGATGAACTTATAAAGAAGAAATTACTACAAAATAACAGATTACAAAATATAAAAATGTTAAAGCATAACAAATTTTTAGGTCAGAAAATTAGTATATGATGGGTTTTGGATAGGATAATTATTATATCAATGTTTTATTGTGCTTGTTTAGGATTAAAAACAAATTACAAAACAAGGGTTAAAGATGGTTTAAAATTGACTAACTTAATATCTCAAGTAAGGTAATAGTTGTTTTTTTTTGGAAGGTACTATTGCTGGTACTGGATGATTGAAATTTAAAAATAAAAAAAATTAAATAATATTTGATAAGAGGTTAAATCATATATCTTTAACTTGATGTAAGTGTATATATAGAAATATATATATATATATATATATATATATATATATATATATATACACACACACACCTAAAGAATTATTAGGAACACCTGTTCTATTTCTCATTAATGCGATTATCTAGTCAACCAATCACATGGCAGTTGATTCAATGCATGTAGGGTTGTGGTCCTGGTCAAGACAATCTCCTGAACTCCAAACTGAATGTCAGAATGGGAAAGAAAGGTGATTTAAGCAATTTTGAGCGTGGCATGGTTGTTGGTGCCAGACAGGCCGGTCTGAGTATTTCACAATCTGCTCAGTTACTGGGATTTTCACGCACAACCATTTCTAGGGTTTACAAAGACTGGTGTGAAAAGGGAAAAACATCCATTATGCGGCAGTCCTGTGGGCGAAAATGCCTTGTTGATGCTAGAGGGTCAGAGGAGAATGGGCCGACTGATTCAAGCTGATAGAAGAGCAACGTTGACTGAAATAACCACCTCGTTACAACCGAGGTATGCAGCAAAGCATTTGTGAAGCCACAACACACAAACTTGAGGCGGATGGGCTACAAACAGCTGAAGACCCCACCGGGTACCACTCATCTCCACTACAAATAGGAAAAAGAGGCTACAATTTGCACAAGCTCACCAAAATTGGACTGTTGAAGACTGGAAAAATGTTGCCTGGTCTGATGAGTCTCGATTTCTGTTGAGACATTCAAATGGTAGAGTCCGAATTTGGCGTAAACAGAATGAGAACATGTATCCATCATGCCTTGTAACCACTGTGCAGGCTGGTGGTGGTGTAATGGTGTGGGGATGTTTTCTGGGCACACTTTAGGCCCCTTAGTGCCAATTGGACATCGTTTAAATGCCACGGGCTACCTGAGCATTGTTTCTGACCATGTCCATCCCTTCATGACCACCATGTACCCATCCTCTGATGGCTACTTCCAGCAGGATAATGTCACAAAGCTCGAATCATTTCAAATTGGTTTCTTGAACATGACAATGAGTTCACTGTACTAAAATGGCCCCCACAGTCACCAGATCTCAACCCAATAGAGCATCTTTGGGATGTGGTGGAACGGGAGCTTCATGCCCTGGATGTGCATCCCTCAAATCTCCATCAACTGCAAGATGCTATCCTATCAATATGGGCCAACATTTCTAAAGAATGCTATCAATCCACCTGGACTGTGGCATGCCGGAAGGGGATCCATGGCAAAACTCCCATGGAAAATTACATAGTTGACGCAGAGTTGGATTTTAATCCATAAAGGGCATAAATCACCTAACAATCAAATTTTTTTTGAACAACGTGGTTTAAAACATCCAGTGTGTGTATACGATCAGGTATGAGGTTGTATCGATCAGGTAGTGTAAGGGCTACGCCCGCTTCACAGACATTGACAGACCAAACTCCCCTTTTAATGCACCGCAAACAACCGCAAACAGTCCATTTGCCCAACCGCAAACTTCCCATTTGCACAAAGTTGGATACCAAGCTAGCCATGTCCCGTTGAGGTCATTGAAGGTTTCTTCCTCCACCCGAAAGGTGAATTGAATTGATTTTTTGAATGGGGAGATGGTTAAAAAAACGCTGGCTCCCTCCCCTTTGTTTGAATCCACGGTCACTGTGTCTGTGCCGTGCAATTTACTGTCTCACCCGATATGAGTGCTATTTTCTATAGTTCTCTCTTCTCATCAGTTTAATCCCTGTTATGTCCCCAATCTGGGGTCCATTTCTTAAATAGATTTTTCGAACGGGGAGATGGTTAGAAAAACGCTGGCTCCCTCCCCTTTGTTTGAATCCACGCCACGGTCACTGCGTCTTGCAATTTACTGTCACACCCGATATGAGTGCTAATTTCTGTAGAACTATTCTCATCAGTTTAATCCCTGTTACGTCCCATATCAGGGTGGGATTGCCTTTTGTGAAAAAAAATTTAGGCCGGGTACCTTCGACTGCCTTCACAGTGACAGACCAAACTCTGATACACCAAACTGAATTGATTTTAGGAACCGGGAGATGGAAAAAGCAGCTTGGTCGGTCCTCTTACTCCCAAGTTGGGGCACTGCGCGTGCACGGAGCAATGTGCTGTGACACCCTATATGAGTGGTGTCTTAACTAGTACTATTCCTATCAGTTTAATCCCTGTTACGTCCCCTATCCGGGGACGTATCTCGAATTGATTAACCATCGTCGAATTAACTAACCATTACGACATCCTGGAATAATTTAGTTCTGAGCTCTGTACTTGCTTTGTATTGGAATTGTTGGGGATTTTTTAAATTGTCTGCATTATTTCTAATAAACTATTAAGAGACTTTATTATGATTTTTTTATTTTATGTATTAAAAACCCACCCATACAACTTAAAAAAAATAAAAAAATTTTTTTTGTTTTTTTTATGAAAAAACATCCAGCCGTCCCGATCGCTTTTGGTCTGATCATAATGAAGCAACGGCCTTATCATCTGGGGTGTGGCAACATTGCTAACACACTCATAGAGGTGATGATCGCTTTATTGTGATACTCAAGCCCCTTCACCACAACAAGGTAACGATCACGAAAGGGGAATTGACACTTGTATGTGCCTTTTTTTTGTTTGTTTTTTGCAGCCACAGTGCAGCACCAGAGGGTGCAGCACCAGAAAAATTAGGCATGTACACATGCCTGAAAAACAATGTTATTGTTGCAGCCGCTGTTGTAGCAGCGGCCGGAAAAATTTATGGTTTCAAGGCAGAAAGGTGACTAAAACATTGCGGCTTGAACCCTAGTTGGTGGCGGAGAATTCACGAAAGTCATCCGGTATGCAGACATTAAATACAGCAGCGTGGGGACCATTTTGAGGCCAAGGCATGTCATCAGGCCTTTTGTTAGTCAAACGTATCCCCTACTGTCAGTCCCTTCGGGATCCATGCCTCATTCATCTTAATGAAGGTGAGGTAATCAACACCTTTTTTGACCGAGGCGACTTCTTTTGTCAGTGACAATGCCTCCTGCTGCACTGAAGGTCCTTTCTGACAGGACACTTGAAGCGGGGCAGGCCAGAAGTTCTATCGCAAACTTGGATAGTTCAGGCCACAGGTCAAGCCTGCACACCCAGTAGTCAAGGGGTTCATTTCTCCTCAGAGTGTCGATATCTGCAGTTAAGGCGAGGTAGTCTGCCACCTGTCGGTCGAGTCGTTCTCGAAGGCTGGATCCCGAAGGGCTGTGGCGATGTGTAGGACTGAAAAAGCTCTGCATGTCCTCCATCAACAACACATCTGTAAAGCGTCCTGTCCTTGCCGCTGTGGTAGGAGGAGGATTACTTTGACCTCTTCCCCAGTTAGATTCCCATTGTGCTGTGACATCCCCCTTATAAGCTGTGTAAAGCATATTTTTTAGATAGGTTTTGAACTGCTGCATCCTTTCTGACTTCAGGTAATTTGGTAACCTTTCCGCCACTTTCTGCTTATACCGGGGGTCTAGTAGCGTGACCACCCAGTACAGGTCATTCTCCTTCATCCTTTTTATACGAGGGTCCCTCAACAGGTGTGATATATAGACCACCTGGTCAAGTTAAAGAACTAGATGATCTACTAGTTGAAGAAATAGCTAAAATGACAATGAAAGGAGAAGTTATCATTATGGGAGATTTCAATCTTCCAGATATAAACTGGAAAACCAAAATAGCAAGTTCTACCAGGAGTACAGATATTCTAAATTCCCTACTGGGGTTATCCTTACAACAAATGGTTGAGGAGCCAACCCGGAGGGAGGCCATTTTGGATTTGGTATTCACAAATGGGGATTCGGTATATGATGTCATTGTAGGCGAAACCTTGGGATCTAGTGATCACCAGTCAGTGTGGTTTAATATAAGAACTGTGAAAGAGTCCCACCACACAAAAACAAAAGTTTTAGATTTTAGAAAAACAGACTTTTCAAAAATGAAATTAGTCATAAATGAGTCCTTATCAGACTGGAACGGATTACATGGAGTCCAGGAGAAATGGGATTACTTAAAAGGTGCATTATTGAAGGCAACAGAAAATTGCATTAGACTTGTCAGTAAAAGCAAAAAAAGGAAGAGACCACTGTGGTACTCAGCAGAAGTGGCCCAAATCATTAAAAATAAAAAGCTAGCATTTTGTAATTATAAAAAAAAAACAGAGCAATGAAGATAAGGAAACCTACAAGATTAGGCAGAAAGAGGCCAAGCAAGTTATAAGAACTTCTAAAGTGCAGGCAGAAGGAAAACTCGCTCAGTCTATGAAAAAAGGGGATAAGACATTCTTCAGATATATAAATGAAAAAAGGAAATTAAAACAAGGAATAACTAAATTTAAAAAAAAGGACGGAAGGTATGTAGAAGAGAATAAAGGGCTAGCCGACTGCCTTAATGAATACTTCTGTTCAGTTTTTACAAAAGAAAAAGGAGAAGGACCTCCACTAGAAAGGATGACTAATAAATCGTTTGATGCATGTGTCTTTACAGAGGAAGATGTTCTAAGTTTGCTGTCTAAAGTGAAGACAAATAAGTCACAGGGGCCTGATGAGATACACCCAAAATTATTAAAAGAGCTTAGTGGTGAGCTGGCAAAACCGTTAACAGATTTATTTAACCAATCATTAGTAACAGGAGTCGTCCCGGAAGATTGGAAATTGGCAAATGTCGTGCCCATTCACAAGAAAGGTAGTAGGGAGGAATCGAGCAACTATAGACCAGTGAGTCTGACATCAATAGTAGGCAAATTAATGGAAACCCTATTAAAGGATAGGATTCTGGAACATCTAAAATCCCATGGATTGCAAGATGAAAAACAACATGGGTTTACTTCAGGGAGATCATGTCAAACAAATCTTATAGATTTTTTTGACTGGGTGACTAAAATAATAGACGGTGGAGGTGCAGTAGACATCGCATATCTAGATTTTAGTAAGGCTTTTGACACTGTCCCACACAGAAGACTTATCAATAAACTGCAGTCATTGAGCATGGACTCCCATATTGTTGAGTGGATTAGGCAGTGGCTGAGTGACAGACAACAGAGGGTTGTAGTCAATGGAGAACATTCAAAACAAGGTCATGTTACCAGTGGGGTTCCACAGGGATCTGTACTGGGACCAATTTTGTTTAATATCTTCATAAGTGATATTGCAAAAGGCCTCGATGGTAAGGTTTGTCTTTTTGCTGATGACACAAAGATATGTAACAGGGTTGATGTTCCTGGAGGGAAACGCCAAATGGAAAAGGATTTAGGAAAACTAGAAGAATGGTCAGAACTCTGGCAACTGAAATTTAATGTGGATAAGTGCAAGATAATGCACCTGGGGCGTAAAAACCCAAGGGCAGAATATAGAATATTTGACACAGTCCTGACCTCAGTATCTGAGGAAAGGGATTTAGGAGTAATTATTTCAGAAGACTTAAAGGTGGGAAGACAATGTAATAGAGCAGCACGAAATGCCAGCAGAATGCTTGGATGTATAGGGAGAGGTATAAGCAGTAGAAAGAGTGAAGTGCTTATGCCGCTGTACAGAGCACTGGTGAGACCTCACTTGGAGTATTGTGCGCAGTACTGGAGGCCATATCTCCAGAAGGATATAGATACTCTAGAGAGAGTTCAGAGAAGAGCTACTAAACTAGTACATGGATTGCAGGATAAAACTTACCAGGAAAGGTTAAAGGACCTTAATATGTATAGCTTGGAAGAAAGAAGAGACAGAGGGGATATGATAGAGACTGTTAAATACATAAAGGGAATCAACTCGGTAAAGGAGGAGAGCATATTTAAAAGAAGAAAAACTACCACAAGAGGACACAGTTTTAAATTAGAGGGGCAAAGGTTTAAAAGTAATATAAGGAAGTATTACTTTACTGAGAGAGTAGTGGATGCATGGAATAGCCTTCCTGTAGAAGTGGTAGCTGCAAATACAGTGAAGGAGTTTAAGCATGCATGGGATAGGCATAAGGCTATCCTTCATATAAGATAGGGCCAGGGACTATTCATAGGATTCAGATATATTGGGCAGACTAGATGGGCCAAATGGTTCTTATCTGCCGACACATTCTATGTTTCTATGTTTCTATGACAGCATGAAAGACCCCATTTGCACAAGGTTGGATGTCGAGCTACTCATTTCCCGTTCCTCCTCCTCACTGATGTCATTGACGGTCTGTTCTTCCCCCCAGCCACGTACAAGACCACGGGTCCCAGATAGGTGACAACAAAGAGCACCCTGGGATGCCTGCTGTGGTTGGTCTTCCTCCTCCTTAAAGCCACATTCCTCCTCTGACTCCTTTTCCTCATACTCCTCTTGCAGCGTTGCCGCAGGTCCAGCAAGCGATGATGACAAGGCTGTTTCTGGTGGTGATGATGACTACAACTCTTCCTCTTCCTCTTCCTCTTCACGCTCATCTACAGCCTGATCCAGCACTCTTCGCAGGGCACGCTCCAGGAAGAAAACAAATGGGATGAGGTCGCTGATGGTGCCATCGGTGCGACTGACTAGGTTTGTCACCTCCTCAAAAGGACGCATGAGCCTACAGGCATTGCGCATGAGCGTCCAGTAACGTGGCAAAAAAATTCCCAGCTCCGCAGAGGCTGTCCTAGCACCCCGGTCATACAAATACTCGTTGACAGCTTTTTCTTGTTGGAGCAGGCGGTCGAACATTAGGAGTGTTGAATTCCAACGTGTCGGGCTGTCGCAAATCAAGCGCCTCACTGGCATGTTGTTTCTGCGCTGAATGTCTGCAAAGTGCGCCATGGCTGTGTAGGAACGCCTGAAATGGCCACACACCTTCCTGGCCTGCTTGAGGACGTCCTGTAAGCCTGGGTACTTAGACACAAAGCGCTGTACGATGAGATTCAACACATGTGCCATGCACGGCACATGTGACAACTTGCCCAAATTCAATGCCGCCAACAAATTGCTTCCATTGTCACACACCACTTTGCCGATCTCCAGTTGGTGCGGGGTCAGCCACTGATCCACCTGTGCGTTCAGGGCGGACAGGAGTGCTGGTCCGGTGTGGCTCTCTGCTTTCAGGCAAGTCAACCCCAAGACAGCGTGACACTGTCGTATCCGGGATGTGGAATAGGCCCTGGGGAGCTGGGGGGGGGTTTAGTTGATGTGCAGCCAGACGCCGCAGCAGAAGAGGACTCAGCCGAGGAGGTTATGGAAGAGGATGGAGTAGGAGGAGTATAGGAGGTGGCAGTAGGCCTGCCTGCAAGCCGTGGCGGTGTCACCAACTCCGCTGCAGAGCCACGCATTCCATGCTTGGCAGCCGTCAGCGGGTTGACCCAAGGCGCAGTGTAGGTGATATACCTGCCCTGACCGTGCTTTGCAGACCAGGTATCAGTGGTCAGGTGGACCCTTGCCCCAACACTGTATGCCAGAGATGCCATTTAGAGCCTACAATAACCCAAAAACCGAACCTCACTCCCCAACCTACTACAACTTGTACAAAAAAAGAGCAAGGATTTAACAAGGTAAAAAATCTCATTTTATTCAATATAAATCACATGATCATTACAGGTAAGACTCAAAAGGGACAGAACATGGAGACGGGCCACAAAAGGGCTCTACAATGTGGAGAATCACAATGGGGGATAATGTGACCATATACAGCAGGTAACAGACAATTGACAGAAGCTGTGAATATTGGAGTAGTTGCGGGTGCAATTGCTGTTCCCTAGTGTTGAACAACTACCTGACTCATATTCACAGCGTCCAAACAATGGATGCTGTAGGGAATACTAGGACGGTGCAATACTACTCATAAAGATGGCATATAACAATAACTGCAAACCAATAGTCCCACCCTAATCCAGATACCATGTTACCTACCCATGTTGCTGCTGAAAAGTGGCGACACGGTTCACCCCCCCACTGCTTCAACCTCGACACGTTTTTCGCCACGTAGGCTTCGTCAGGAGGTACACATTGTAGAGCCCTTTTGTGGCCCCGTCTCCATGTTCTGTCCCTTTTGAGTCTCACCTGTAATGATCATGTGATTTACATTGAATAAAATGAGATTTTTTACCTTGTTAAATCCTTGCTCTTTTTTTGTACAAAATGCCAGAGATGCCATGACTTCCTTTTTAATCACCGAGTAGAGGTTTGGGATTGCCTTATTAGAATTTTTTTTTCGTCCGGGTACACTGTGGTGTCCCAATAGCGACAAATTTTTTGAAGGCCTCAGACTCCACCAGCTTGTATGGTAAAAGCTGGCGGGCTAAGAGTTCCGTCAAGCCAGCTGTCAGACGCCGGGCAAGGGGGTGACTCTGTGACATTGGCTTCTTACGCTCAAACATTTCCTTTACAGACACCTGACTGTGGGCAGATGAGATGGAACTGCTCAAGGTGAGAGGCGGAGTGGCGGGTGGTTGAGAGGGGGCAAGGAGGACAGCAGTAGTTGACGTGGCTGAATATGCTGGACCAGGAGGAGGATGGTGGCTTTGAGCTTGTGTGCTGCTTCTACTCGTCATCATGTGTTGATCCCATAGGCGTTTGTGATGTGCGATCATGTGCCTTCGCAAAGCAGTTGTTCCTAGGTGGGTGTTGGATTTCCCACGACTCAGTTTCTTTTGGCACAGGTTGCAAATGGCATTGCTGTTGTCAGAGGCAGACACACAAAAAAAATGCCACACTGCTGAGCTTTGCAATGACGGCATTCTGGTGGTGGCAACAGCATGCGTTGATTGGCGTGCTGTCTGGCTGACCCCGGGTGCCGATACATGCTGTCTGACTGTGCCACTAGCTCCTTGCGACGACCTCCCCCTGCTTCCAACTCGTCTCCTCCTTCTCTCTGTCTCCCCTTCTGAACTTTCCCCCTCTTCTTCTTCTCTTCGAGCAGGCACCCACGTGGCATCCACGGACACATCGTCATCATCAACCACTTCACTTGTATCTGACACCTCAGCAAAGGAAGCAGCAGCGGGTACAACATCATCATCATCATCATCACACTGTACGTCCATGTGTGTAATGCTGCCTGACTGAGACATATCCCTGTTATCTACATCCTTTGGCAATAATGGTTGTGCAATCACTAATTTCATCCAACTGATGTGTAAATAACTCCTCTGAGGGATCAAGTGAAGCGGCTGTGGTGGTAGTGGTGGCGGGCGGGCGAGTGGTGACCAAAGCTGAGCTGGAGGAGGACAAGTGGTGACCAAAGCCTGAGCGGGAATTCAGGAGGACAAGAGAGGCGGAAGGGGAGGGCCGGTCCGGTGCTAAGAATACATTTACTGACGTAATCGGGAGGGGGGCGGCGCAGTGGACCAAGAGAGGAGGAAGGGAGGGCCGGCGATATGAATACATTTCATGACGTAATCGGGAGGGGGCGGCGCCTTAGTCTAAAAGAGGAGGAAGCATGATGTTGCATGAATAAATTAAATGACGTTGTGGGGAGGGGGCGGCGCCGTTCGGGCAGTATGTGGGAGGACATTTATTTATGAGGAGGCCGGCTGGGCTTGGAGGAGAGGCGGGCTGGGCACTGCAGAGGGGCGTTACTGGGCACTAGAGCAGAGTAATAACGCCCCTCTGGGCACCTTGGATACTCATTTGCATATCACAAAAATCTTTTTTTTTATAAGAATGAAAAGTGGAATAAAAGAAAGAAGACAGATGTAGGTAAGAAGGTACTTTATTGCACATTGCTATTTTAACAGTTTTTTATGATCAAAATAGGTGACAGATTCCCTTTAACTTGCCTCACAAAAAGTGTAATATAGAGCAATCAAAAATCATATTTACCCTAAATTATTGCCAACAACTCTGCCACCCTATCCCGTAGTTTGTAAAATGGGGCAATTTTTTGCAGTTTGTACTCTAGGGGTGCATCAGGGGGCTTCAAATGGGACATAGTGTAAAAAAAAAAAAAAAAAAAACAGTCCAGCAAAATGTGCCTTCCAAAAACCGTATGGCATTCCTTTCCTTCTGCGACCTGCCATGTGCACGTACAGCAGTTTACGACCACATATGGGGTGTTTCTGTAAACTACAGAATCAGGGCCATAAATATTGAGTTTGGTTTGACTGTTAACCATTGCTTTGTATCTGGAAATAAATTAATAAAATGGTAAATCTGCCAAAAAAGTGAAATTGAAATATTGTATCTCTATTTTCCATTAATTCTTGTGGGACACCGAAAGGGTTAACAATATTTTTAAAATCTGTTTTGAATACCTTGAGGGGTGTAGTTTCTAAAATGGGCTCATTTTTGCATGGTTTCTATTATGTAAGCCTCACAAAGTGACTTCAGAACTGAATTGGTCCCTAAAAAATTTTTGTGAAAAGTTATGAAAAATTTAATGATTTGCTTCTAAACTTCTAAGCCTTGTAACATCGCTAAAAAATTATATATCATTCCCAAAATAATCCAAAAATGAAGTAGACATATTGGGTATGTAAAGTAATAACTATTTTATTGAGGTATTAATATGTATTATAGAAGTAGAGAAATTGAAACTTGTAAAATTTGAAATTTTTTAAATTTTGTTATATTTGGTATTATTTTATAAATAAAAATTAATTATTTATACTTTATTTTAACAGTGTCATGAAGTACAATATGTGACGAAAAAAAACAATCTCAGAATGGCCTGGATAAATCAAAGCGTTTTAAAGTTATCTCCACTTAAACTGACACTGGTCAGATTTGCCAAAAATGGCCTGGTCCTTACGATGAAAATCAGCCCGGTCCCTAAGGGGTTAAAAAATCTAATGGATATATGACTATATGTATGAATAGTGCATTATAGCAGTTGGATTAGCAATGCGAATAATGCTAGTAACTATTATCGCATTGCGATTAAAACTTCTAATAGTCAATTGTTCACATTAGTCAACTTTCCAATTGGTCCCCCACTATAAGTTGTAATCGCGTTCGAATGGAACATTAGAGCTATTAGTCTGATTACTATTGGTTGGCTCAATAGAATACAACTTAGAGCAAGGTACCAATATGAAATTTGCCTGCATATACAGTCTACTATGTTTGGTTCGTTATCTCGATAATACGTAATTTAAATAATCGTGAGCGTGCGTCTGTATGTGCGTGAGTCTGTACGTGCGTGCCTGGGATCGCAAGAAGAGTGGAGAGAAAGTTATTTAACCACTTCAACCCCGCTAGCTGAAACCCCCTTAATGACCAGGCCACTTTTTACACTTCTGCACTACACTACTTTCACCGTTTATTGCTCGGTCATGCAACTTACCACCCAAATGAATTTTACCTCCTTTTCTTCTCACTAATAGAGCTTTCATTTGGTGGTATTTCATTGCTGCTGACATTTTTACTTTTTTTGTTATTAATCAATAATAAAAATTGACATGACATTTTTCACTTTCAGTTGTAAAATTTTGCAAAAAAAAACCGACACCCATATATACATTTTTCGCTAAATTTATTGTTCTACATGTCTTTGATAAAAAAAAATGTTTGGGTAAAAAAATAATGGTTTGGGTAAAAGTTATAGCATTTACAAACTATGGTACAAAAATGTGAATTTCCGCATTTTGAAGCAGCTCTGACTTTCTGAGCACCTGTCATGTTTCCTGAGGTTCTACAATGCCCAGACAGTAGAAACCCCCCACAAATGACCCCATTTCGAAAAGTAGACACCCTAAGGTATTCGCTGATGGGCATAGTGAGTTCATAGAACTTTTTATTTTTCTTACAAAGTCTCATATTCCACTAACTTGTGACAAAAAATAAAAACTTTCATGAACTCACCATGCCCATCACAAAATACCTTGGGGTGTCTTCTTTGCAAAATGGGGTCACTTGTTGGGTAGTTATACTGCCCTGGCATTCTAGGGGCCCAGATGTGTGAGAAGTAGTTTGCAATCAAAATCAGTAAAAAATGACCGGTGAAATCCGAAAGGTGCACTTTGGAATGTGTGCCCCTTTGCCCACCTAGGCTGCAAAAAAGTGTCACACATCTGGTATCGCCGTACTCAGGATAAGTTGGGGAATGTGTTTTGGGGTGTCATTTTACATATACCCATGCTGGGTGAGATAAATATATTGGTCAAATGCCAACTTTGTATAAAAAAAGGGAAAAGTTGTCTTTTGCCAAGATATTTCTCTCACCCAGCATGGGTATATGTAAAATGACACCCCAAAACACATTCCCCAACTTCTCCTGAGTACGGCGATACCACATGTGTGACACTTTTTTGCAGCCTAGATCCGCAAAGCGGCCCAAATTCTTTTTAGGAGGGCATTTTTAGACATTTGGATCCCAGACTTCTTCTCACGCTTTAGGGCCCCTAAAAAGTCAGGGCAGTATAAATACCCCACATGTGACCCCACTTTAGAAAGAAGACACCCCAAGGTATTCAATGAGGGGCATGGCGAGTTCATAGAATTTTGTTTTTTTTGCATAAGTTAGCGGAAATTGATTTAATTTTTTGTTTTTTCTCACAAAGTCTCACTTTCCGCTAACTTGGGACAAAAATTTCAATCTTTCATGGACTCAATATGCCCCTCAGCAAATACCTTGGGGTGTCTTCTTTCCGAAATGGGGTCACATGTGGGGTATTTATACTGCCCTGGCATTTTAGGGGCCCTAAAGCGTGAGAAGAAGTCTGGAATATAAATGTCTAAAAAATTTTACGCATTTGGATTCCGTGAGGGGTATGGTGAGTTCATGTGAGATTTTATTTTTTGACACAAGTTAGTGGAATATGAGACTTTGTAAGAAAAAAATAAAATAAAAAAATTCCGCTAACTTGGGCCAAAGAAATGTCTGAATGGAGCCTTACAGGGGGGTGATCAATGACAGAGAAGTGATCAGGGAATCTATATGGGTGATCACCCGCCTGTCATTGATCACCCCCCTGTAAGGCTCCATTCAGACGTCCGTATGTGTTTTGCGGATCCGATCCATGTATCCGTGGATCCGTAAAAATCATACAGACGTCTGAATGGAGCCTTACAGGGGGGTGATCAATGACAGGGGGGTGATCAATGACAGGGAAGTGATCAGGAAGTCTATATGCGTGATCACCCCCTTGTCATTGATCACCCCCCTGTAAGGCTCCATTCAGACGTCCGTATGCGTTTTGCGGATCCGATCCATGTATCCGTGGATCCGTAAAAATCATACGGACCTCTGAATGGAGCCCTACAGGGGGGTGATCAATGACAGGGGGGTGATCAATGACAGGGGGGTGATCAGGGAGTCTGTATGGGGTGATCAGGGGTAATCAGTGGTTCATAAGGGGTTAATAAGTGACAGGGGGGGTGTAGTGTAGTGTAGTTGTGTTTGGTGCTACTTTGCACAGCTACCTGTGTCCTCTGGTGGTCGATCCAAACAAAAGGGACCACCAGAGGACCAGGTAGCAGGTATATTAGACGCTGTTATCAAAACAGCGTCTAATATACCTGTTAGGGGTTAAAAAAATCACATCTCCAGCCTGCCAGCGAACGATCGCCGCTGGCAGGCTGGAGATCCACTCGCTTACCTTCCGTTCCTGTGGAATATTTGATCACTGTAAGTAATTCTACCGGAAAAAGTATGTCACTGTTAAAGCTGTTGTTCAAGTCACTGTTAAAGGTGCGGCCACTGTTCCAAGTCACTCTTAAAGGGGCGGCCCCTGTTCTAGTCACTGTTAAAGGGGAGGTCTTTGTCAAAGTCACTCCTAAAGGGGCGGCCGTTGTCAAAGTCACTCTTCCAAAAGTGTGCGCTAAGCGCTCTAACAAGAAGGTGGTGGTGGAAGAGGAGATGACGGAGGATGAGGAGCAGGCAGGACCATCAGGGCATCAGGCCCATAGCCCACCTGAGGCAGATGTCCAGGAGGATGAAGAAGACGAGGTGGTGACCACCCCCCGCCAGGAGGGTAAATATATTCTGTTGGTTTTAATTTAAAAAAAATGTCCCCACACACATACAGGTGTCAGCTTAGTCTTCACCACAGGCAGATTTTATTCAAGAAAACAATTATAAACAAGTTCAAGTTCAACCTCTAATTGTTATTCAGACTTCAGATATTACATAACCTAAAGTCCCACACTTTGCGTTCACTCCAAGCAGTGTAACAAAACTATTAGTATATCACCACTCTTTAGGGTCTAGCAAAAGAAAAGACCGGCACTCACTTTTTTCTTCAGAAAATTTTTCTCTTTATTCGCCACACATCAAGTATTCAGTGACGCGCGTTTCGGCTCTGCTGCAAGCCTTTCTCAAACCAATGGCATATGCCATTGGTTTGAGAAAGGCTCGCAGCAGAGCCGAAACGCGCGTCACTGAATACTTGATGTGTGGCGAATAAAGAGAAAAATTTTCTGAAGAAAAAAGTGAGTGCCGGTCTTTTCTTTTGCTTGTACCTGGACTTTGGCCCTGGACTCGTGCACCACGCCTACAAACGGAGTGCCGGCTGACCCTTGTTGAAACATTTCACTCTTTAGGGTCTGTCAGAGACCATGCTCATTTCTCTGCAGGTTCAGTTTTCATATCTCCTGTCCACACTTGAAAAGAACAGCATTTTTAATCCAAGCTTTATTAAAAAGGCTTGGAGTATGGGAGTGACCTGTGCCACTATATCTGTCTGGGCACTCAGTCCAAAAACACGGACCCTAATTAATTCCACGTAAAAAGTTTTTTTTACAGCTAGCTGATGTTACTGGTGTACTGAATTCCATAAAGTATCTCAACGAGGCATACAATTTAATTAAGATGTAACGAGCATCCAAAATATAAAAATTTTCTTAGACTAAAAAATAAAGTGCACAAAACCATATTAATATTTATCTGAAAAATGGTGTAAAAACTATAAAACTGTCAACAAAGAACGTACAACACACAACAGTAATATAAAACATGAACATTATAAAGTAATTAATCTACATAAAAAGCATTAACTTAACTACTAAGTCCATAACCCTAAAGTCTAAAGAACTATTATTCATCCTAACTAAACCAATATATAATGGATTAACATAGTAACATAGTGCATATGGCCGAAAAAAGACATTTGTCCATCCAGTTCGGCCTGTTATCCTGCAGGTTGATCCAGAGGGAGGCAAAAAAAAAAAATCTGAGGTAGAAGCCAATTTTCCCCACTTTAGGGGAATAAAAAAATTATTTCCCGACTTCAATCAGGCAATAACAATAATTCCCTGAATCAACGACCCCTCTCTAGTAGCTATAGCCTGTAATATTATTACACCCCAGAAATACATCCAGGTCCCTCTTGAACTCTTTTAATAAACTCCCCATCACCACCTCCTCAGGCAGAGAGCTCCATAGTCTCACTGCTCTTACCGTAAAGAATCCTCTTCTATGTTTGTGTACGAACCTTCTTTCCTCCAGACGCAGAGGATGTCCCCTTGCCACAGTCACAGTCCTGGGGATAAATAGATGATGGGATAGATCTCTGTACTGACCCCTGATATATTTATACATAGTAATTAGATCTCCCCTCAGTCGTCTTTTTTCTAAAGTGAATAACCCTAATTTTGATAATCTTTCAGGGTACTGTAGTTGCCCCATTCCAGTTATTACTTTAGTTGCCCTCCTCTGGACCCTCTCCAGCTCTGCTATGTCTGCCTTGTTCACTGGAGCCCAGAACTGTACACAGTACTCCATGTGTGGTCTGACTAATGATTTGTAAAGTGGTAGGACTATGTTCTTATCAGGGACATCTATGCCCCTTCTGATGCAAACCATTATCTTATTGGCCTTGGCAGCAGCTGCCTGACACTTGTTTTTGCAGCTTAGTTTGCTGTTTATTAAAATTCCTAGATCCTTTTCCATGTTAATGTTACTGTGTGTTTTACCATTTAGTATGTACGGGTGACTTGCATTATTCCTTCCCATGTGCATAACTTTACATTTGTGAGGGTTAAACCTCATCTGCCACTTATCTGCCCAAGCCTTGAATCGATCCATTTATAGCAGTATATTATCCTCTTTAGTGTATATATGTATATATATATATATACACAGTACAGACCAAAAGTTTGGACACACCTTCTCATTCAAAGAGTTTTCTTTATTTTCATGACTATGAAAATTGTAGATTCACACTGAAGGCATCAAAACTATGAATTAACACATGTGGAATTATAAACATAACAAAAAAGTGTGAAACAACTGAAAATATGTCATATTCTAGGTTCTTCAAAGTAGCCACCTTTTGCTTTGATTACTGCTTTGCACACTCTTGGCATTCTCTTGATGAGCTTCAAGAGGTAGTCACCTGAAATGGTCTTCCAACAGTCTTGAAGGAGTTCCCAGAGATGCTTAGCACTTGTTGGCCCTTTTGCCTTCACTCTGCGGTCCAGCTCACCCCAAACCATCTTGATTGGGTTCAGGTCCGGTGACTGTGGAGGCCAGGTCATCTGGCGCAGCACCCCATCACTCTCCTTCATGGTCAAATAGCCCTTACACAGCCTAGAGGTGTGTTTGGGGTCATTGTCCTGTTGAAAAATAAATGATGGTCCAACTAAACGCAAACCGGATGGAATAGCAAGATGCTGTGGTAGCCATGTTGGTTCAGTATGCCTTCAATTTTGAATAAATCCCCAACAGTGTCACCAGCAAAGCACCCCCACACCATCACACCTCCTCCTCCATGCTTCACGGTGGGAACCAGGCATGTAGAGTCCTTCCGTTCACCTTTTCTGCGTCGCACAAAGACACGGTGGTTGGAACCAAAGATCTCAAATTTGGACTCATCAGACCAAAGCACAGATTTCCACTGGTCTAATGTCCATTCCTTGTGTTCTTTAGCCCAAACAAGTCTATTCTGCTTGTTGCCTGTCCTTAGCAGTGGTTTCCTAGCAGATATTCTACCATGAAGGCCTGATTCACACAGTCTCCTCTTAACAGTTGTTCTAGAGATGTGTCTGCTGCTAGAACTCTGTGTGGCATTGACCTGGTCTCTAATCTGAGCTGCTGTTAACCTGTGATTTCTGAGGCTGGTGACTCGGATGAACTTATCCTCCGCAGCAGAGGTGACTCTTGGTCTCCTTTTCCTGGGGCGGTCCGCATGTGAGCCAGTTTCTTTGTAGCGCTTGATGGTTTTTGGAACTGACTGACCTTCATTTCTTAAAGTAATGATGGCCACTTGTTTTTCTTTACTTAGCTGCTTTTTTCTTGCCATAATACAAATTTGAACAGTCTATTCAGTAGGACTATCAGCTGTGTATCCACCTGACTTCTCCACAACGCAACTGATGGTCCCAACCCCATTTATAAGGCAAGAAATCCCACTTATAAAATAAAGAAAACTCTTTGAATGAGAAGGTGTGTCCAAACTTTTGGTCTGTACTGTATATATATATACACACACACACACACACACACAGTATACTGTCCTCTTCATTGTTAATTACTTTACACAGTTTATTGTCATCTGCAAAAATTGATACTTTACTATGCAAGCCTTCTACAAGATCATTAATAAATATATTGAAGAGAATAGGGCCCAATACTGACCCCTGAGGTACCCCACTAGTGACAGTGACCCAATCTGAGTGTGTACCGTTAATAACCACCCTCTGTTTTCTATCATTGAGCCAGTTACTTACCCACATACAGAAGTTTTCTCCCAGTCCGAGCATTCTCATTTTATATACTAACCTTTTATGTGGTACAGTGTCAAATGCTTTGGAGAAGTCCACATATACGACATCCATTGATTCGCCGCTGTCAAGTCTAGAACTTACCTCCTCATAGAAACTGATTAAATTAGTTTGACATGACCGATCCCTCACGAAGCCATGCTGATATGGCGTTATTTGCTTATTTCCGTTAAGAAGCTCTAACATAGCATCTCTCAGAAAACCTTCAAACAGTTTACCCACAACAGATGTTAAACTTACCGGCCTATAGTTTCCAGGCTCTGTTTTTGGACCCTTTTTGAATATTGGCACCACATTTGCTATGCGCCAATCCTGTGGGACATTCCCTGTCAGTATAGAGTCCGCAAATATCAGAAATAAGGGTCTGGCTATGACATTACTTAATTTCCTTAGGATACGGGGGTGTATGCCATCCGGTCCTGGCGATTTGTCTATTTTAATCTTTTTAAGTCGCTGATGTACAGTACTTCTTCCTGGGTCAGACAGGACTTCATCTGCTTTAGGCTACTTTCACACTTGCGGCAGTGTGATCCGGCGGGCAGTTCCGTCGTCGGAACTGGCCGCCGGATCCGCCGATCTGCCGCTGACTGAAAGCATTTGTGAGACGGATCCGGATGCGGATCCGTCTCACAAATGCATTGCAAGGACGGATCCGTCTCTCCGCTTGTCATGCGGACAGATGGATCCGTCTTGTACATTTTTTCACATTTTTGCCGATCTGCGCATGCGCATGCCGGAACGACGGATCCGGCATTCCGGTATTCTGAATGCCGGATCCGGCGCTAATACATTCCTATGGGAAAAAATGCCGGATCCGGCGTTCAGGCATGTATTCAGTTTTTTTGGCCGGAGAGAAAACCGTAGCATGCTGCGGTTTTCTCTTTTGCCTGATCAGTCAAAACGACTGAACTGAAGACATCCTGATGCAAACTGAACGGATTACTCTCCATTCAGAATGCATGGGGATAAAACTGATCAGTTTTTTTCCGGTATAGAGCTCCTGTGACGGAACTCTATGCCGGAAAAGAAAAACGCAAGTGTGAAAGTACCCTTATACACCAAACAATGATTGTCTTTTAAAGTATATTTAAAATTTTTATTTCCTTTACTTTTACAGCGATCAACAACTTGATTAAAGACATTTAAAAAGTGCAGCGGGAGCAGTGTGAAAGGATGAAAAAGTTGAGGGCGCTGCACATGAGAAAGATAAGGGAGCAGAAGCTCCAATTCTCCCATGAGCTGACCCTAGCAGAGGAGGCCAACCAAAAGGCCATGGATGGACTGCTCCAAAAGCTCAAACAAAACAAAAAAATGTATCTTAATTATTTTTTTTTCATTAGTTTTTTGGGGCTTCGGTTATTTATGTTCTTAATATTTTTCTTTATTTAAAGATTGTTTTATAAAACTTTATTGTTCTATAAAATTTGGTGTGTTTTGTTTTATTGTAACCAATGGGGTTACAGTACGGACAATTTAGTCTGGGCCAAAGTAATAATTCATTATCATTACATACAGCAGCCGCCGTTACATGGAAACAGGGTAATAGACATGGTGCCGCTTATGGTCGCACCACTTATTCACTATGACTATTTTCTTGTGCCGGTGGTCATGTGTGTGCCACAATTCAAACCGAATACTGCGGACTGTGGCGCTCATAGCAGCACGCGTGACGGGACCAGGTCCAATCATAGACCTTGTACAACATGCATACATGTAATCCAAAACTATTAAAATACAAGTATTTGTACTTAATGTGATCATGAAATTTAAAAAAAATGATAGCTATAAATGGAAAAAAATAATTGATTTTAGGTTACCGTTAGAACATTCCATTGTGTGTGGGGTATGAGCAATGGGGTATTGGCCAATGGTCATCTGAGGAGAGGTGTACCTGTGTAGTGAGGTGACGGTACGGTATGGGGTGTACAGCTGGTTCGCCTCCACGTGGTGCACCCTGGGTTATGGTAAATGAACCAGCGAATACTGAAATACTGGAGGTCAATCATTACTTCTCAAACTGTGTGTAAGTGAGGAGGTGGTGGGGGACATGATGGAGGGGGGTTTAAGGAGGTGGAGGGTTTAAGGGGGGAGGGGAGGTTGGTGTGGGTTTTATAGCGTGGGATATACAGTGTGTAGCACGTAAATAGAGGTGCTATGTGCATATGAGAGACATTTGTCTGCTCTCCATACATACATGTTACAGACATGGTAGTGTGATGTAACCACTTTAATTTGTGCCATAATCAGTTACCGCTTCACAACCAATGACGTAGCTATACTTCATCCAGCAGAATAATTAAACATAGATCAATACTTATGCGGGCGCCGTGGCCACCTGCTTTGTGTGGCTGCATACACCCACGCCTAATGTCCGTGACCGTCAGTAATACCGATGGTGGACATCTAACCCATAAGATGCAGTGGTCACTTGTTAACTATAACAATACAAGCAATAAGAATATTTTAGCAATAGTGTTGAATTCGAAATGCAACTATTTTTTATTGCATTGCAATTCCAGCTTTGGAGATTTTGCTTTAGGTGGTATTGGTAGAATTAACTAATAAAACAAATATAGTTACTGTATGTCAGAATAGTGCCTTATAACAGTTGGATTCACAATGTGGTTAATAATAATAGCAAATATTATCACATTGTGATTAAAAATTACCACTGCTAGATTCAATATCAGTTAAGTTCGTTAATTCTAGACCCATTCCATTAGAGACCCAGCAGCAGCAAGTTGAAATCGCAACGCGATTAATATAACTCGAAGTAATCGCATGGCGATTTCAACTTAGCACTGCTATATTACATATTCGTTAATTCTAGCCTAATATGGAATATAGCAGTG
This sequence comes from Bufo gargarizans, assembly GCF_014858855.1. Lineage (NCBI taxonomy): Eukaryota > Metazoa > Chordata > Amphibia > Anura > Bufonidae > Bufo > Bufo gargarizans. Next base: position 32,357,692 of record NC_058083.1, on the reverse strand, counting down.
CTAAGTTGAAATCGCAATTCGATTAATTCAAGTTATAATAATTTAATTGCGATTTCAACTTGGACCTGGTTTACTATGGTTGGCTTGGTAGAATTAGCGAATATGGCAAATGTATTAGTCATATTCCTCAAAACGAAGATAACAAAGTATTCTCCATCTTCGTTTTAGCTACCTATTCATCAACTTCGCTATGCGATTATATTATATTTAGTTTTTTTTATAAATAGAATAATTATAATAATTATCAAATATTCTAATTATTCGATTTATAAAAAAAAAAAGCAAAGTAATATAATCGCATATCGAATCAAACTTACCTGTCTCTATACTCAACTTTCCTATTTGATTGCTAGAATTAGCTTAGAATTAGTTGACGAATAGGTAGCTAAAACGAAGATGCAGAATACTTTGTTATCTTCGTTTTGAGGAATATGACTAATACATTTGCCATATTCGCTAATTCTACCAAGCCAACCATAGTAAACAAGGTCCAAGTTGAAATCGCAATTCGATTATAACTTGAATTAATCGAATTGCGATTTCAACGTAATTCTCAAATCCGACAGTACATTCTAGTATGGAGATGTTCCCATGGTGATCGGGACGCTTCATGAGCACGGAAGTCGGCAGAAGCGGCAACGGGCACTGACTGGAGCAGCCAGGAATCCTAAGGATAGGTAAGAACAACTTTAGGGAAGTAGGGAAAAAAATAATATAACAATTAAAAAAAAATAAAAAATAACACGAATATTCGAAATATCGAATTTATAGCACTATATTCGAAATATTCGCGAATTAGCGAAGTGCCGATATTCGCTAAAAAAATTTGATATTCGAATATTCGCGCTCAACACTAGGGGTCAGTATTGGGCCCTATTCTCTTCAATATATTTATTACTGATCTTGTAAAAGGCTTGCATAGTAAAGTATCAATTTTCGCAATTTATACTACTACAGAGGGATCTGGATAGATTGGAGGCTTGGGCAGATAAGTGGCAGATGAGGTTTAACACTGACAAATGTAAGGTTATGCACATGGGAAGGAATAATGCAAGTCACCCGTACATACTAAATGGTAAAACACTCGGTAACACTGACATGGAAAAGGATCTAAGTATTTTAATAAACAGCAAACTAAGCTGCAAAAAACTGTGTCAGGCAGCTGCTGCCAAGGCCAATAAGATAATGGGTTGCATCAGAAGGGCATAGATGCCCGTGATAAGAACATAGTCCTACCACTTTGCAAATCGCTAGTCAGACCACACATGGAGTACTGTGTACAGTTCTGGGCTCCTGTGAACAAGGCAGACATAGCAGAGCTGGAGAAGGTCCAGAGGAGGGAAACTAAAGTAATAACTGGAATGGGGCAACTACAGTACCCTGAAAGATTATCAAAATTAGGGTTATTCACTTTAGAAAAAAAGACGACTGAGGGGAGATCTAATTAATATGTATAAATATATCAGGGGTCAGTACAGAGATCTATCCCATCATATATTTATCCCCAGGACTGTGACTGTGACGAGGGGACATCCTCTGCGTCTAGAGGAAAGAAGGTTTGTACACAAACATAGAAAAGGATTCTTTACGGTAAGAGCAGTGAGACTATGGAACTCTCTGCCTGAGGAGGTGGTGATGGTGAGTACAATAAAGGAATTCAAGAGGGGCCTGGATGTATTTCTGGAGCGTAATAATATTACAGGCTATAGCTACTAGAGAGGGGTCGTTGATCCAGGGAGTTATTCTGATTGCCTGATTAGAGTCGGGAAGGAATTTTTTATTCCCCTAAAGTGGGGAAAATTGGCTTCTACCTCACAGGTTTTTTGTTTTGTTTTTTATTTATTTTTTGCCTTCCTCTGGATCAACTTGCAGGTTAACAGGCCGAACTGGATGGACAAATGTCTTTATCGGCCTTATGTACTATGTTACTTTGTAACTAAAATTTAATGTTGATAAGTGCAAGATAATGCACCTGGGGCGTAAAAACCCAAGAGCAGAATATAAAATCAGTGATACAGTCCTAACCTCAGTATCTGAGGACAGGGATTTAGGGGTCATTATTTCAGAAGACTTAAAGGTAGGCAGACAATGTCATAGAGCAGCAGTAAATGCTAGCAGAATGCTTGGGTGTATAGGGAGAGGCATTACCAGTAGACAGAGGGAGGTGCTCATGCCGCTCTACAGAGCACTAGTGAGACCTCATTTGGAGTATTGTGCGCAGTACTGGAGACCATATCTCCAGAAGGATATTGATACCTTGGAGCTACTAAACTGGTACATGGATTGCAGGAAAAAACTTACCAGGAAAGATTAAAGGACCTTAACATGTATAGCTTGGAAGAAAGACGAGACAGAGGGGATATGAAAGAAACTTTTGAATACATAAAGGGAATCAACAAGGTAAAAGAGGAGAGAATATTTAAAAGAAGAAAAACTGCTACAAGAGGGCACAGTTTTAAATTAGAGGGGCAAAGGTTTAAAAGTAAAAGTATTACTTTACTGAGAGAGTAGTGGATGCATGGAATAGCCTTCCTGCAGAAGTGGTAGCTGCAAATACAGTGAAGGAGTTTAAGCATGCATGGGATAGGCATAAGGTCATCCTTCATATAAGATAGGGCCAAGGGCTATCCATAGTATTCAGTATATTGGGCAGACTGGATGGGCCAAATGGTTCTTATCTGCTGACACATTCTATGTTTCTATGTTTCCTTGTCAAAAGAGAAATAGTTTTGGGTGAGGATGAATTTGGTCAGTTGTAGTACAGATTCTGAGACGATCCCATTCACCTCTAAGTATACTCGGCAAGCAGTTAATCCATCATTGTGCGGGATATTCAAATACATTGATTCCACATCCATAGTTGCCAAGATTGTGTCTTTAGGGAGGGGACCTATGGTTGACAGTTTGTTCAATAAGTCAGTGGTGTCCTGTAGATAACTTGTTGTGTTCCTCACTAACGGTTTGAGGATGCCCTCTATCCAACCTGAGATTTTTCAGTGAGTATTCCCACACATGAAATGATCGGTCTTCCTGGATTCCCTGCTTTGTGTATTTTAGGAAGCATGTAGAATACTCCGAACCTGGGATTCTCCTCAGGTATCAAGTAAAAAAGTTGCATCACCATAAAACTTCAAGACGACTCAATACAGACATCCCTGTATCGAAAACCTATTGATCGGCCTACATACCTCAAATGGGACAGCTTCCACCCCAAACTTATTAAAAAGTCCATCTATAGTCAAGCCATCAGATATAACCGAATCTGTTCCAGCCCATCAGTCAGGGATGAGCATTTACAATAACTGAAAAGGAAATTTTTACACCAGGGCTATCATCCTGCTTCAATTGAAGATCAGATCACAAGAGCCACCAAGATCCCCAGAAATCAACTTCTCCAATACAATGAAAAGAAACAGAACCAGCGTGTACCTCTGGTTGTGATCTACAACCCATAACTAGAGGTACTAAGGAAAACTGCCCAAATATTACATCATGTCCTACGTAAGGATGAACGACTAAAAACAATCTTCCCAGATCCCCCCTTACTAGCTTACCGACAACCTCCAAATCTAAGAAATATTCTGATCAGATCAAGTTCAAGGCCATGTACCACAGATAAAGGAATCTATCCCTGTTATATAAGAAGATGCAAAACCTGTTCCCATATAATGACAACAGATAAGATCTGGATCCCCAACACACAGCAGGACTATAAGATCCCTGGGACATTCACATGTTCTACATCTAATGTTGTTTATCTGTTTCTCTGCACTAAATGTCCTGTTGGAGGCCTCTACGTTGGAGAAACAGGACAAACTCAATGAAAAGATGAGGTCCCACCACCATACAATTAAAGAGATGAAGCTGCACTTTCCTGTGGCTAAGCATTTCTGTAGCCCAGGACACAATGAAGAACATATGAAAGTTCTCATATTAAAAGATAACTTCAAATCCCAAAGAGCTAGAAGAATTTGGGAATAATAATTTGGGAATTTGGGGTCTTTCCACATGCAACCTCTCTCAAGTGCAACTCCTTAAGTGCACAGACTGAATTATACCAGAATGTAATATTATGGATATTCCACTTTGTCATCACTGCTTACTGACCATCACCCAATTCTCTCATCTCTCATCTCCAGGTATGTTCGCATTGAACCTTACTGCTACACCCAGCTTTTCCAGTCTGATATTGTCCACCCCCTCTCATCTCTCCTTCTAAATCTTGGTATGTCTGCATTGAACTATTAATGTCTCTTTTCCTGCTGGATTTATTGAGTATTTGTTTACACTATTTCACCCCTGTATCTGGTCCTCCCTTGATTAGTCCATATGTAGCCCCCTCCCCTCTTGGTCACACCTGATTGATCACTGAGTGATATAAATCTAAGATCCATGGTCTTCCAGACCTTGGTCTTTCCACATGCAACCTCTCTCAAGTGCAACTCCTTAAGTGCACAGACTGAATTATACCAGAATTGGACCAGAAGGGGACCACAGGTAATTAGACATAGTCAATGCAAACAATGTTTAAATTTTTCCTCTTACTCCTCCTACTTTTCCACAACCTCCTGAAATACCCCCACATCCATTCACCCAGCAAGGAACTATTCATCTCTTCTTCCATCTTACCTTCTCATCTGATAGCTTGCACAAACCTGTTTGCAAACATAAAACACTTCCTTCCAAAACACACACAGACACCTCATGCCCTCTCTTATTCTCACCTATTAACACTTTCTCTGCTTCTCCTTACTGCTGGTGATATCTCTCCAAATCCAGGACCCCCTCAGCAAATCCCCACCATCACCTCCATGTCCCACTACAAATCTCTTTCTACAAATTCCTGCAACCCCTTAAACCTAATTACCATTCCTCTGACCCCTGCCCCTTTGGCTCCTCTTGCAGGAGCATTATGGAACGCGCGCTCTGTCCGTAACAAACTGTCGTACATTCACGAACTGTTTATCTCTCAAAACCTTTCCTTTCTGGGTCTCACAGAAACATGGCTGACACCCTCAGACACCTCCTCCCCTGCTGCACTCTCTTATAGTGGATTTCAATTCACTCACACCCCCCGCCCCGGCTGCAAACATGGTGGAGGAGTTGGTATTCTCCTATCAGACACCTGCTCCTACAGCCCAACTCCACTGCCACCCTCCATTACGCTCACCTCATTTGAAGTACACTCTGTTCGCATCTACTCTCCCTCCAACCTTCAAGTAGCTGTCATTTACCGCCCTCCAGGCCCAGCCACCATCTTTCTTGACCACTTCAACACCTGGCTACTACACTTTCTTTCTGCCGACATCCCCACTATCATCATGGGTGACTTCAACATCCCTATTGACACCTGCCACTCGGCCGCCTCTAAACTCCTGTCGCTCTCTTCCTCCTTCGGCCTATCACAGTGGTCCTCAGCTCCCACCCACAGAGATGGTCACACTCTGGATCTGATCTTTACCCGCTTTTGCTCCCTATCTAACCTTTCTAACTCGCCTCTCCCCCTATCCGACCACAACCTACTCACCTTCTCTTCACTGGTCTCTTCTGTAGCCCCCCCGGTCCACACACCAGCACACCCCCGCAGGAACCTTAAACATCTCGACTTTCGCTTGCTTTCTGACTCTCTTCTCCCACTCTCTACCATCTGTTGCCTCCAAGACCCAGAAGCTGCTACCACCCTATACAACACCACAATAAGTACAGCTCTGGACACTGTTGCCCCCCTCACACATAACAAAATCCGGAAAATCAACAGACAACCCTGGCACACCAACCTGACCAAGAAACTCAGACAAGCTTCCAGGGCTGCTGAGCGACGATGGAAAAAATCCCCTTCTATAGATCATCTCACTGCATACAAGCAATCCCTTCTCATATTCAAATCCTCACTCGCTGATGCAAAACAGGCCTACTTCTCATCTCTCATATCTTCCCTGTCACACAGCCCTAAACAACTTTTTAGCACTTTTAACTCCCTTCTCCGCCCCCCAGCGCCCCCACCCTCTCCTCTCTTCTCAGCTGAGGACTTTGCCAAATATTTCAAACAAAAGATAGTCCACATCAGAGAAAGCTTTACTACACAGTCCCCACAGACCCTCTACACAACTGCTCGGTCCTCTCCCCCTAAAACCCTGCTTCTCCACCATTACAGAAGAAAAACTCTCCACTCTACTCTCCAGATCACATCTCACCACCTGTGCACTTGACCCGATCCCATCCCACCTCATCCCTAACCTCACCCCAGTGTTTATCCCAGCCCTAACTCATCTCTTCAATCTATCACTAAACTCTGGTGTCTTCCCCTCTGCTTTTAAACATGCTACCATTACACCCATCCTCAAAAAGCCTTCACTTGACCCATCTTCCTTGTCCAGTTATCGCCCCATATCACTTCTTCCGTATGCCTCAAAGCTACTTGAACAACATGTCCATTCTGAACTGTCCTCCCACCTCTCCTCTTGCTCCCTCTTTGACCGCCTACAATCCGGCTTCCGAACCCACCACTCGACCGAGACTGCCCTTACCAAAGTCACCAATGACCTACTGACAGCCAAAACCAAGAAACAATACTCTGTCCTCCTTCTCCTTGACCTGTCCTCTGCCTTCGACACTGTTGACCACACCCTTCTGTTGCAAACTCTCTCATCTCTTGGCATCACTGACCTGGCTCTCTCCTGGATCACATCATACCTCACAGACCGGACGTTTAGCGTCTCCCACTCCCGCACCACCTCCTCGTCTCATGCCCTCTCTGTTGGTGTCCCGCAAGGCTCTGTCCTAGGACCCCTGCTCTTCTCAATCTACACTTTTGGCCTGGGACAGCTCATAGAGTCCCATGGCTTTCAGTATCACTCCTATGCTGATGACACACAAATCTACCTTTCTGGTCCAGACATCACCACCTTACTATCAAGAATCCCACAATGTCTATCTTCTATATCATCCTTCTTCGCCTCTCGCTTTCTTAAACTTAACATGGATAAGACAGAATTCATAATCTTTCCCCCATCTTGTTCAACCCCCCCAACAGACCTATCTATCACGATCAATGGCTGCACATTATCCCCAGTCAAAAAAGCCCGCTGCCTTGGAGTGACCTTAGATTCTGCCCTTTCCTTCCGACCGCACATCCAAGCCCTTTCCACCACCTGCCGCCTCCAACTCAAAAACATCTCCCGCATCCGTGCTTTCCTTAACTTCGAATCTGCGAAAATGCTCGTACATGCCCTCATTATCTCCCGCCTAGACTACTGCAACATTCTCCTCTGTGGCCTTCCATCTAGCACCCTCGCACCCCTCCAATCTATCCTCAACTCCGCTGCCCGACTAATCCACCTCTCACCTTATTACTCCTCTGCCTCTCCCCTCTGCCAATCCCTTCACTGGCTCCCCATTGCCCAACGAATCCACTTCAAAGTACTGACAAACACATACAAGGCCGTCCATAACCTGTCCCCTCCCTACATCTCTGAGCTACTTTCCCGATACATCCCCACACGCACTCTCCGATCCTCACAAGACCTCCTTCTCTCCTCTCCTCTTATCGCCTCTTCCCACAATCGACTCCAAGATTTCTCCCGTGCATCCCCCATACTCTGGAACTCGCTACCCCAACATATCAGACTCTCACCTACAGTGGAATCCTTCAAAAGAAACCTGAAAACCCACCTCTTCAGACAAGCCTACAACCAATGACCCTGCTGCCTCTATACCGCCATGACCAACTCAACCCGCACCTACTGTGTCCTTCTCCCATACCATGTAGATTGTAAGCCCTCACGGGCAGGGCCCTCTCTCCTTCTGTACCAGTTTGTAGCTCATCTTGTTTATGATTAGTACAATTGTCTGTGTTATGTATGTGCACCGCTTATCATATGTACAGCGCTATGGAATGAATGGCGCTTAAATAATAAATAATAATAATAATATAAACACTGCTTGATACTTTGAATACTGGACTGAATTTGTCCCCTGGGATTTATGACACACTACAAGATCTAAAAAGTCTTCTATAGACAGTCGGGGCACCAGGTCTCTGAGATAACATCAATTTAGAGACCATAAAACTTTCACACCCATCATGTGTAAGATAATTAAGGACTTATTCTCAAGATCTTTGATATGTTGTTCTGTTATTTTTCAAATGTCCATTCATTCCCCAATGTCTCTGTTCTTATTGTATATATATATTGCTGTTTCTTCATATATTCTTGAAGTACGCCTTATGAAGGGACTGATGATGTCTCGAAAGCTCGCTATGTAACATCATTACTTCTATTTTTTGTTAGCCATTAAAAGGTATCAAACCTGCAATAATCTTATTTTGTTTCTCTTAATGAGAGCACTCAACTAGTTTTCTATTGGCTAACACGGTACAAGACTTTTTCCTTTTTCTTTTCACCCAACAATGTAACAGATGAATTAGTGAAATGTATTTCCTTGCCTACTGAGTAGAGCAGGGGTATATCACAGCCAAAAATTGGTGAATTTTACCCGACAATGTAACAGACAAATTAATGAAATGACTTAAAATAAAATAAAAAAAATACATTAAAATTTAAAATAATAATCTTGATCTATGAGGTGGAGGTCCATTTGGAGTAGGAAGTTGAGGAGGCGGTGGACGTAGTGGTGTAGGTGGAAGTGGCGGTGGAGGAGGACGAGGAAGCCAACACTGTTTTTTTGTTTTAATTTAATTTTGTTTTGTTTAAATTAGGGTGCACCGCAAAAGAGTGTGAAATATCAAAAATACAACAATGAGCAATTGCGCTGGAGTATAACAATGGCTGGGTAAGGCTGGTATACATGTCTATTCTGCACAAGGTACGGACAAGTCCTGTGGGATCCATGCCTGGTTCATTTTAATGAACGTGAGCTTGTCCACATTGGCTGTGGATAGGCGGCTGCGCTTGTCTGATAACGCCCCCTGCCGTGCTAAACACACGTTCAGATAATACACTGGCTGCAGGGCAGGCCAGCAACTCCAAGGCGTAAAGGTCAAGCCAATTTGGAGACCCAGAAGTTGAAGCGGGCAGACCCATCATTCAGTACGTGTAGGCGTGTGCACACATACTGCTCCACCATGTTGGTGAAATGCTGCCTCCTGCTAAGACATTCCATATCAGCTGGTGGTGCTGGTTGTTGTGGCATGCTGACAAAGCTTTTCCACATTTCGGCCATGCTAACCCTGCCTTTTGAGGTGCTGGTGGTGCCCCAGCTGCATTGGCGACCTCTTCCTTCTCCTCTGCCTTCGCCGTGTGCTTCCTCTGTGCCCCCGCTGTCAGGTGGGAATGCCACCAGCAGCGCATCTGCCAGTGTGCGCTTCTACTCGTGCATCTTACGATCACGCTCCAGTGCTGGAATTATGGACTGTACATTGCCCTTATAACAAAGATCCAGCCGCGTGGCCACCCAGTAATCAGCACAAGTTAGAATGTGGCCAACTCGGGGTGTCGCTGCGGAGACACTGCAGCATGTAATCGCTCATCTGTGCCAGGCTGCCCAGAGGCAAAGACAAGCTGTCCTCTGTGGGAGGTGTATCATCTGTGTCCTCTGTATCCCCCCATCCATGCACCAGTGATGGCCATGTGCTGGTTTGGGTGCCACCCTGCTGTGAACATGGTTCCTCCTCTTCCATTTCCTCCTCCTCCACTTTCATCATCCTCCAGAACTGTGCCCTTGCTGGACAATTGTGTAGCTGGCATTTGTGGGTGCAGGAACCCACCCTCTGAGCCACTTTTGAATGACTGGCCTAAAACCCTTGGAAATGATCCCTCTTCCTCCTCCTCCTGTGCCACATCCTCTTCCATCATCGCCCGAAGGGTTTTTTCAAAGAGGCATAAAGGTGGGATAGTAACACTGAGAAAGGCGTTATCGGCACTGGCCATGTTGGTGGAGTACTCGAAACAGCGCAACAAGGAACACAGGTCTCGCATGGAGGCCCAGTCATTGGTGGTAAAGTGGTACTGTTCCGCAGAGCGACTCACCCGTGCGTGCTGCAGCTGAAACTCCACTATCGCCTGCTGCTGCTCACACAGTCTGGCCAGCATGTGCAAGGTGGAGTTCCACCTTGTGGGCACGTCGCATATGAGGCAGTGAGCGGGAAGGCCGAAGTTACGCTGCAGCGCTGACAAGCGAGCAGCAGCAGGGTGAGAACACAAAGCGAGCACAGACGGTCCGCAGTTTATACAGCAGCTCTGACATATCGGGGTAATTTAAGGAACCTCTGCACCACCAAATTCAGCACATGCGCCAGGAAAGGAAGGTGCGTCGAAACGGCTAGGCCCAGAGGTGCTACGAGATTTCGCCCATTATCGCACACCACAAGGCTGGGCTTGAGGCTCACTGGCACCAACCACTCATCGGTCTGTTGTTTCATGCCCATCCACAGCTCCTGCGCGGTGTGGGGTTTGTCCCCCAAACAGATACATTTTAAAACTGCCTGCTGTCGTTTACCCCTGGCTGTGCTGAAGTTGGTGGTGAAGGGGTTTCGCTAACCGCATGAGGAGGCAGTAGAGGATGAGGAAGCAGAGTAGGAGGAAGAAGCAACAGGAGACAAGGAGAAGCGCCCTGCAATCCTCGGTGGTGGAAGGACATGCACCAAACTGCTAGCCGCCTCAGGCCCAGCCTCCACTGCATTTACCCGGTGTGCTGTTAATGGAGATATAACGTCCCTGACTGTCCATACTGGTCCACGTATCTGTAGTTAGATGGACCTTGCCACAGATGGCGTTGCGCAGTGCACACCTGATTTTGTCCCCCACTTGGTTGTGCAGGGAAGGAATGGCTCGCCTGGAAAAGTTGTGGGGGCTGGCCACGACGTACTGTGGGACAGCCACCGCCATAAGGCTTTTATAAAACTCTCCGTCTCCACCAGGCCAGAAATTTTGAAATGCTGGCATTCAGGGCCAGGGATCGCGGGTGGGTAGGGGGTACTTCCTATTTCGCTCCAGTGTTTGGGAGATAGACAGCTGAACGCTTCCATGGGACATTGTGGAGATGCTTGGTGACCTAGGTGGTGGCGTTGCTGGCAGATCCTCTGTTTGCAGGGTGGCAGGTGCCACTGTCACTCCAGAGGGGGGGTGAAGAGGACGAGACTGCAGCAGAAGAGGAAGCAGGAGGATCCAGAGACCTTTCTATGTTTTTGAGGTGTCTACTCCACTGCAGCTCGTACTTTGCACTTAGATGCCTGGTCATGCAGGTTGTGCTCAGGTTAAGAACGTTTATGCCTCACTTCAGGCTCTGATTATCTGAATCTGCAAACCACTTGTGTCTTTTTGTAAGCACATTATCTGAATAACTGCCACGCCAGGGAACTCCTTGGAGCTGGCTTTGGTGTGCTGGGTCCCTTGGTGCGGTGGGCAGTAGCAGGCGTACTGTCTAGGAGATGGCCGCTCCGCTTTTGCACCCTGCTCCCTCTTCTGCTGTGCTGGTGGCTTTGTGCGACCACCGCCTCTTCCTCTGAACTACACAGGTTACTCGCATGACCTTGATTCCATGTGGGGTCAAGGACCTCATCGTCCTCCACATCATCTTCCACCCAGTCTTCACCCCTGCCCTCCTTGTCGGTCTACATACTTTCGAAAGCCACAGCAGTTGGCACCTGTGTTTCGTCATCATCGGAGACGTGCTGCGGTGGTCCTCCCATGTACTCATCCTTAAACATATTTGGTTGGGCATCGGTGCACTATATATCTTCCCCTTCTGGGGCAGGGCTAGGTGGATGGCCATGGGAAACCCTGCTAGCAGAGTCATCAAAAGCAGAAGAGACTGTTGCATGACTTGGGGCTCTGACTGCTTGGCTGATTTGCAAGGGCGTGAGGTGAAAGACTGATGGACATCGGCTGCAGGTGCCAACTCTGATCTTTCAGCAGGAGACTAGGTGGGAGACAATGTGAAGGAACTGGAGGCACTGTCAGCAACCCAATCTACTATCACCTGTACTTGTTCTGGCCTCACCATTCGTAGAGCCGCATTCAGCCCTACCAAATAACGCTGAAGGTTCCGTCGCCTACTCGCACCTGAGGAAGGCGTTTCACTTGTGGCACAGATCGACCACGTCCTCTCCCTGCAACAGGAGCTCCACCAGCAGCACCACGACTGGGGCCATGTCCCTTATTTGATGCTCTTCTCATTCTTTGCGTTCACCCACCAAACTAACAGATGGTTTATGTCAGGCAACAATGTTACCACCAATAGTCAACACTGTTAAGTTCACTGAGAGTAAGGCAGTGCCGGTGTCATAAAGAGGAAAAATCTCTTGAGGTTACACAACAGTGTGACAGGCGAATTTTATACAATTACTTCACGGTCACAAAAATTTTTAATTTGTCAACCAACAATGTAACTGCAGTATTGACTAGTTGTAGCTGTCCCCAGATGTAGGGTCTTGCTCAAAATGGGTGTTTTTTTTTTAACCCAGAATATAACTGCAGTATTTAAAGCTTGCATTTGACTGTCACAAATGCACAGATGCTGTGCTGGTGCACTGAACTTGCACAAAATGGCCGCCGACGCCCACCTAACTAACAGATGGATAAAAGTTATTTGTCTGTGTCATTGGGCTCAAGGCAGGGTAAAAAAAAATGGTGCACTGCACCCACAAAACAAAATCGCTGTAGATCGCTGAGTTAACAAGCACTTCTGTTAACAGATGTTTTCCTATTCTCTCCCTCACAGCAGCTGCATCCTATTCCTACACTAGTAAGAGCAGAGTGACGTGCAGCACTACGTGAATCCAGCTTATATAGAGGCTGGGTCACATGCTGCACTGGCCAATCACAGCCATGCCATTAGTAGGCATGGCTGTGATAGCTTCTAAGGGCACACGAGTTAAACGCTTGTTGATTGGCTGCTCTGTGACCTTTCAAAAAGCGCCAATAACTCGCCAAACACTGAACTCGAACCCAAACTTTTACTGAAAAGTTCGGGTCCGGGGTCCAAAAATCCTAAAGTTTGGTACGAACCCGAACTTTACAGTTCGGTTTTGCTCAACACTAGTTTTTGGCAATATAATCTGCTCATATTCAGCCAAATGCTTCAGAACTAGTGATGAGCGAGCACCAAAGTGTTCGGTCCGAATACATCGCGATATTCGTGCGCATGAAGGTAAGGGCATGAAGGTGAGCTAACCCCATAAAACACTGTAGTGAGGGCCAACAGGTGAGCAGACCAAATTAAACATTGGAGGTGAGGGCCTGAAGGTGAGCGAACCCCATAAAACATTGTACTGAGGGCATATATACTGTATGGAACAGGAGGAGTAGGAGAAAACAAGATTCAAACATATACCCTTTTTTGGAGGTGAAAAGGGTGCATCTGAATCTTGTGGATTGAGTCCATTGTAAAGCATACATTTAAATTGTGTGTTTGTTCCTCATTAGCTTAGCGTTCCTCTGGTGGAGTAGAGAAATCAGGGGCAATCCAGGCCTTGTTGATTTTTATCTGAGTCAACCTGTCAGCATTGCCAATGGACAAGCGGATACACTTATCTGTTATAATGCCACAAGCAGCACTAAATACACGCTCAGACAATAAGCTGGCAGAAGGGCAGGCCTGCACCTCCAAGGCATAGAGCGCAACTTCGGTCCACGTGTCCAGCTTGGACATCCAGTAGTTGGCACCGAGGGATCATTCATGACGCTGACACGGTCTGCTATGTATTCTTTCACCATCTTCCAAAACTTGTCCCTCCGTGAGCCACTAGGCCACGCTTCAGGATGAGGTTGCTGGCGGGGTGCCATAAAAGTGTCCCATGCCTTGGACACTGTTACCCTGCATTTGTTGGAACTGGTGTGTGTTCCCCTTGTCTCCCTTCCTTGGTTGCCAAAGGAAGTACAGACTCTGCCGCCAGCATTGTCAGATGTAAATGTTTGGAGCAATTTCTCAACAAGGACCATCTGGTATTGCACCATTTTACTTGCCCTCTCCACCACAGGAATGAGAGATGAGAAGTTCTTTGTAGCGGGGTCAAGAAGGGTGAACACCCAGTAATCCGTGTGGTCTAAAATGCATATAACGCGAGGGTCGCGGGAAAAGCGGCCTAACATGAAGTCAGCCATGTGTGCCAGAGTACCAACAGGCAAGGCGTCTATGTCGATGTCAGCATGACTCTCCATCTCTTCATCCTCCTCCTCATCCCCTTGTGCCCATCCACATCGAACCAGTTAAATTAAAGTTCCGTCGATAGTACCCTCTGTAGCAGAGGCAACATTCTCCAGCTCCTCCTCCTCCTCATGGTCTAATTTGCGCTGAGAAGACAAAATGTGGGTGGTCTGGCTATTACTCACACTAAAGTCCTCCCCCTTTTCCATGTCTGCCACATTCAGAGCGTCGTCCTTAATTGTGAGCAGCGATTGTTTTAGTAGACACAGAAGTGGGATGCTTACGCTGATTATAGCGTTATCGCCACTAACCATCTGTGTGGATTCCTCAAAGTTTCAACAACAAAGAACAACTCGCAGAGGTCTGCCATCAATGCCCACTCCTCGCTTGTGAGTGGAAGTTGACTCGAAAGGCGACGACCATGTTGCAGCTGGCATTCCACAACTGCCCTCTGCTGCTCACAAAGCCTGGACAACATGTAGAATGTAGAGTTCCAGCGCGCGCTCACGTCGCACAGTCGGTGAGCTGGAAGCCCCAAGCGCTGCTGTAGCATTAACAGAGCGACTGAAGCTGTGGACGACTTGCGGAAATGGGCACCCACGCGGCGTGCCTTTACTATTAGCTCTGTCAAATTTGGGTATGTTTTAATAAAGCGCTGAACCACTAAGTTTAATACGTGCGCTAGGCATGGCACGTGCATCAGGTTGCCGAGCTCCAAAGCCGCCTTGACGCCTGGTAGATGGGCCCGACACATGTTTGAGCAAATATATAGTCGGTATTGTACCACTTTTATCTAGAATGACCCCATTTCTTAGCTCTATTGTTTGTATGTATAATGGTGTGCAGCCATCTTGATTTTTGTAATTATGCTTCATGGATATGCACCTGTGATTTGTCACAAATAGAAATAATTCTCTGTTGACTAACTGTATATATGGTTGTGGGTAAATTCCCGCACAGATGTGACCAAAACTAGTGAAATTTGTCACAAATTGTAAGGCTGTTACCAGCCTGCATTTGTGGGAGGGGCGTCTGGCATTTATTCACCTTCCCTTCGCTCAGCCAGGCGCCCGAGCCTCACGCATCACTGCGGTATCGCGCTCCCTCTTCCGTCCAGTGTCTTTACTTCCGGTATACTGTGTTCACGTGCCGCCGACGTCCGCATCGCCACACGCCAGCCTGCCAGGTAATCGGGGCTCAGCTGGCCCCGCTCCAGCTGTGTCTCACGCCCGGCCTGGTCTCTAGACCCTGGGGTGAGAGGTTGAGATGCCGCTCTCCCCCAGTATGTTCCGCTCACGGAATTACAGGCGGCTGGGTTGGGGGAGCGGCATCCTAGCTTCGTGACCTGCCGGTCACATGCCGGCTCAGGATGTGTGTCAATGCAGTCGTCCATCGCCGGACTCGTCAGCTCAGTCACGGACATTCAGAATAGGGTCGCGGTTTTAGAAACCAGGCCAGCAGCCTCACCGCAATATCCAGGTTCGGCAGTCATTCCTGCCATCCCTCCGGACGTTGCAGGTAGGCCTTCTACCACCCCCCAGATTGCTCCTTCCCATTTCGTTCCGGAGCATATTAAGAAGGATATCCTGGCAGGCAAAGATGTAAATTTGGCATCCATTTTGATTGCCTCCCAGGATATTTCCGAAAACCGGGTGATTAATTGCGGAGAGGTTTCCGTGGTGTTGAAGGCCAAGGATGCTCGGCTAAATAGAAAGTTGTCGGTTTCCGAGTTCGTCCTGGCCTTCAGCCTCTACAGGGATGTAATGTTCTCCGCTCACCCTAATCGCAGGGAAGAATTAGACACCTACTTGTACCGGATTACGGATTTGGGGCACAAGTATGGCGGCTCGGCATTTTACGACTATCACCGTTCGTTTTCTGCCAAAGCCGCCGCGGCCCTGAATCAATTTCAGTTCATGTCCAACTGGGTGGACTTGGACATGGAGTTATTCTGCCGGCACTTCGCAGGTCTGAAGGCTCCCCTGTGTGCCATCTGCCAATCCATCTTTCATTCCACGGAATGGTGCCCTAATCCGGTGCAAGATCCTCAGTCAGCTCCCACTCCAGGTCCTTCCGGATCCTCCAGGTCTTCCTCGTCATTAGATAAACTGGGCAGGCCTATTGTGTACCTCGGCAGTAGCCAGGTGTGCAATAATTTTAATGCCAAGGGCTGTGCTTTCAATGCGTGCCAAGCACTGCACATCTGCTCCCTTTGTTTTCGGGCTCACCCCCGTCCTTCCTGTCCCAGGAAGTCAGCCAGGGACTCCTGACTAGCCGACCTCAACTTGGAGTTGCTGGCTGCACTCCTGCAGGGCCACCCAGATCGTTCCTTTGTCACCTTCTTATTGGATGGGTGCAGAGAATGGTTTCACACCGGCATTATCACGTGCCCCCAGGGCTGCTGGATGGGCCCCAATCTGTTATCCGCCTCCAGTGACCCTGAGGCGGTGACCACCCTCATTCAGGCAGAGGTCGACAAAGGGTTCGTCATTGGTCCCTTCCTTAAGATCCCGTTCCAGTCGTGGCGCATCAACCCTATCGGCCTTGTCACGAAGTTATCATCAAATAAAAAACGTCTCATTTATGATCTCTCCGCGCCTCATATGTCCTCCATTCCCAGTCTTAATTCACTCATTCCGTCTGAGGAATATTCCATGCAGTATTCCTCAGTCGACGAGGCCATCCAGTACATTCTTCAAGCAGGTGTTGGGGCTTGGTTGGCCAAGGTAGATATTGCCGATGCTTTCAAGCTGCTTCCAATACACCCGCAGCTTTGGAAGTACTACGGCATCCAGTGGGCAGATAAATTTTACTTTGCCAACCGGCTTACTTTTGGCTCCAAGAGCAGCCCTTGGCTTTTTGAACAACTTGCTAAAGCCCTGCACTGGATTCTCAACCATCACGGTGGCTTATCCATGGTCGTTCACTACTTGGACGACTTTCTCCTCATTGAAAGGCCCAGTCAGGTCCCTTCCATTCCCCATTCACTTCTGGATATTTTTTCTCGACTCCAGGTCCCCGTGGCCACGGCCAAGACTGAGGGTCCGGCCACCACAGTCACCTTCCTGGGCATCATCCTAGATACCGTTAAAATGGAGGCTAGCCTCCCCAGCGAGAAGTTGCTCAGGATTCGCTCAGCCATCTCCCGGGCAGTTCAGTCTCACTCACTGACCCGGGCGGAGCTCCAATCCTTGCTGGGGATGCTTAATTTCGCCTCCAGAATTATGCCTCAAGGCAGGGCCTTCCTCTCCAGGTTGCTATGTCTCCTGCCCTCTGCCCCGGAGCAAGATTCTGTCGTCCATTTGGACAGCCAGGCCATTGCAGATCTCGACATGTGGAGCAGTTTTCTCTCTGACTGGAATGGCATTTCTTTGTTCGTTCCGCAGTGGGATTCCTCTTCCCCCATGGTTTTCTCCGACGCCGCTGGTTCCTCCGGGTTTGCTGCCATTTTCAGGACTCATTGGCTGGCTGCCGGATGGCCGCCAGAATTAGCCTCAGACTCTGCAGCCCTAAAATCCTCCCCCCTTTTGGAACTTTACCCCATAGTGGCAGCTGCTCAGGTCTGGGGTCACCACTGGTCTAACACTTCTGTGACGTTCATTACAGAGAGTCAGACCTTGGTGGACATTGTCAACAAGGGCAGGGCCCAGTCCCTCAGGATCATGGCGTTGTTGCGCAAGCTAGTGTGGTTATCCCTCCATCACAATTTTCACATGCGCTGCGTACACATCTCAAGCGAACAGAATAGGGCTGCGGACGCTTTCCCGTGCTAATTTTGCGATTTTCTTCCAGGAAATGCCCGATGCGGATCGGTCAGGCACGCCGGTGCCCCAATTCAGCGTCCTCGTTCTGGTTTAGATTCGCTCTTAGAGGAGGCCAAGGGTCTGGTCGCCAAATCGTTGTCACGCAATACGGCGAGAAATTATCAGGCTGGCCTAAGAGCATTTGATAAATTCTTCAAGAGTCATCCGAGGGGTCAACACTCCGAAATCTCCTACATCATGACCTTCCTGGCCTATTGTCACTCGGATCTCTCTCTGTCGTATAGTACCATCAGACTTTATTTAGCCGGACTTCAACATCACGCCATGCTGGCCACTCCTCATCACAGGTCCTTTTTTTCCATCCAAGCTATTAAAGCCACCCTTCGGGGCATTCAAAAAGAGGGGAAGGGGTCCGTGAGCCATAGGCAACCAGTGTCCAGCAAATTGTTCAGGGATCTCTCCTCGACATTGGATGGTAATCCTTTTGGGCCCTCCACTAGCCTGATTCTGAAAGCGGCCATGTATCTCACCTTTTATGGGTTCCTCCGGCCCGGAGAGGTTCTGGCCGGTCCAAATCCTAAAAACCATCCTCTGAAGCAACATCTGTCATGGGGCCAGGGCCATTACACACTCTGCCTACCCTCTACCAAAACCAATCAGACGGGTCCCCCCACTGAAGTTAAGTTCTACCCAACCTTGAACAATTGGTGCCGCGTTCAAGTGCTGCATCAACTGACAGCACTCATCCGAGGTTCATTGCCCGATAGCCCTCTCTTGCCGCATGCAGGCAAGCCTCTCAGCACCTCTCAGTTTATCTCTTATATCCGTGCCCTCGCCCAGGGACTAGGCTATGACCCCAAGGTAATTTCAGGGCACTCATTTCGTATAGGGGCAGCCTCCGCCACTTCTCGACATCGGGTGCCGGCCCGGTCCTCCTGCTTTACCCGGTATATACCCAATCCTCAAGCCGAGATATCTCATGCCTTTCGATCACTGGCTTTGTAATTTGTAAATAAAAGTGTTGTACCTACCTGTTGTTTTTTGCCCCCTTTTCTCACTGGTGTACCCGCGCCCATGGCTTCCGGCACAATTCAGCCACTATGTTCAGGGCAGGTTTCTCTGCGTACGCCGACGTTGTCCTAGCCCTGACCATAAATTGTAAAGCTGTTACCAGCCTGCATTTGTGGGAGGGGCATCTGGCATTTATTCACCTTCCCTTCGCTCAGCCAGGCGCCCGAGCCTCACGCCCCTCCCTCCCGCCCTTTTTCAGACTTCCATCAGGTATGCCCCCTTTTCTCACTGGTGTACCCGCGCCCGTGGCTTCCGGCACAATTCAGCCACTATGTTCAGGGCAGGTTTCTCTGCGTACGCAGACGTTGTCCTAGCCCTGACCATAAATAGAAATAATTCTAGGCTGGAATACTGTATATAACGTTTGTGGATTGAGCGCGCACACAGATGTGGCACAAATTAGGTTAATTTCCCCAGAAAAATAAATATCTATGATGGAGAGGTGTGTATCTCACTAGCAGGCACACTCTAGTGAATAAGCCCCTTTTTAGAATTTCTGCTAAACACACTGCTTTCTGATGGTGTACTGTAGATCTCACTGATATGTAATATTTCTCTCTTTTTTTTTTAACTTCAATTTCTTTATTGATATACAAACCGAATACACACAAGATATTCAAACTTAATATAATTAATGCCATTTTACCCCCAACCCCCCCCCCCCCCCTGTGATGCATCAACCAAGAAAGGAAGAAAGAAAGGGAAGAGAAAAAAAAAAAAAAAAAAAGATACATAGAGATACAAATACAGTTAAGTCAACACTTCCAGTCATCCCATATCTAACGCTGGGTTCACACCTGAGCGTTCTGAAAGGAGCGCTCTGTATGCACGATTGTACCGGCGTTTGCAATCGCGCATACAGAGACAAGCGAACGCCCATTGTCGCGCGTTCCCGCAAGTCTATGGCCGGGAACGCGCGACAAGACGCCCCAAAGAAGCTCATGTACTTCTTGGGGTGTCGGGCGTTTTACAGCGCGATCGTACCCGCTGTAAAACGCTCAGGTGAGAACCATTCCCATAGGGAATCATTGGTTCTTGCCTGTTGTGCGTTTTACAGCGCGTAGGAACGCGCTGTAAAACGCTGAGGTGTGAACACAGCCTTAGGCCATTTCTCTAGTGCATCTCTCTGCTTATAGAGAATCCGTTCGTAGTTTTTAACCTTATTAACCAAGTTTATCCAGTTGTTTACCTCTGGAGTATGGCGTGCAAACCAGCTCCGACTAATCAGAACTCTGGCCAATAATAGTGTTCTACCTAACAGAATCTTTTGATATTTATGGCTACCTATTAACGAAAAGTCATTCAGTAAGAACAATTGTGGCTCCAGAGGAATCCATATTTTCAATTTATGAGTAAGAAGATTATTAATACCGTTCCAATAGGCTCCAAGTTCTGGACAGGCCCAGATCATGTGCAGATAATCCGCACCTACAGTATCACATCACGGACATTTGGAGGTGTCTCTTAATCCACACTTATCTATGATAAATATATAAACTGTATTAAAACATGATTAAAGTTGTGAGATAGTAAATCAAAATTAGTAAAAATGCTTCCCCACCCTACCGATTGTATATTTGGGCAATCCATCTCCCAGGCCCTTTGTCCCGGCGATTGTGTCTCTCCAAAACGTGATTTAAGTAATAGTTTATATATATTAGAAATCTTAATTCTTTGTGATATCTTCCCTAGCCACCCATTTAGCGGAGAAGTATTGGGGCGGTTATTTCTGTATTATCTATAAAAAATAAAAAGGACATCGTCCGCATATAAGGAAATCTGATCCTCCACGCCTAGTATTCCAAATCCTTTAATTTGAGTGTCCTGCCTAATAGCCAGAACCAGAGGCTCAATATAAATATCAAATAGGAGTGGTGACAATGGGCAGCCCTGGCGAGTACCTCTATTTAAATCAAAACTGGTAGTAAGGCGCCCGTTGAGACTCAACTTAGCCGTGGGGGATCTATACAATAGTTTAATCATATTTATGAATCTCTCCCCAAAGCCCATCCTGGCCAGGACCCTCCAGAGGAATCGCCACTCCACCCTGTCAAAGGCCTTAGAGGCATCCAGTGACAGGATGGAGCGAGCAGACCCCCCAGGGGCCTGTATATTAGCAAAAAGCCGATGAAGATTATGGTGAGTGCCCTTATTTGGGATAAAACCGTTCTGGTCCGGGTGGACAATGGAGGAGATGACCCTAGAGAGTCTTGTGGCCAAAATCCTTGCGAGGAGCTTTATGTCCGCGTTCAACAATGAAATCGGTCTGTAGGATGCCAGTTCTGTGGGGTCATTACCTTTTTTTGGAATTAATATTATCACAGCTTCCGACATTGAACCCAGCAGGGTCCCCTCCTCCACCGACTCAGCAAAGACCCCCAACAATTTGGGAAAAATACCTCCTTATATTTACTATAAAATTCATATGGGAGTCCATCTGAGCCGGGGGTGGAGTTACCCGAGTAAAGTTTAATTGCCCCTTCAAGCTCCTGGATTGAGAGATCAGCCTCAAGTACCCTCCTTTGAGCCGAGGTAATAGTAGGGAAAATAATACCGTCAAGATAGACATCCATCATTTCATCCGTAATCCTACAATCAGCTCTATTAGGTTAGCAATATTACTAACCATTATTCCCCTCATATAGGCCTTAAGTGTCCCATACTACTTGGGTTTTTGCTGAGGTATAATTAGCCTCCCAAAATTGGTTAATTTCCTTTAGTATTATTTCATGATTTTTTATTACTGATAACCAATAGGGGTTAAGTCTAAATGGAGACCTCCCTATTTGTTTATCCTGGGTCAGGCAGAGTTCGAGGAGTAGGGGCAGATGGTCCGAGAGTGACCTAGTCTCGTACTTCATTCGTTTTACATATCGCAGATATTTTTTATTAATCAAAGCATAGTCTATTCTGGACATAGCTCTACCTAATTTACTAATGCATGAGAAGACCCTTCTCCCCTGTCCCAGACTTCCCCAAACATCCTCGAACCCAGCCTCCAAACAGAAACGTGCCAAGGGGGACCCCTGAACAGAGGCGTCCCCCTTGACACCACTAGAGACCCTGTCGTCCGCGGGATTGATGACACAATCGAACTCTCCCATAATCAATGTAGGACATTCTGGCCATTTATCCATGAATTTCTCCATAGAGTTAAGTACTAAGAAAGAAAATGGAGGTGGAATATAGACAAAGGCCAGAATACAAATCTTCCCCGCCAGCTTACAATATAGGAAGTCAAATCTCCCCTGGTGGTCAACAGAGGCTGCCTCGCACATAAAATCAATTGTTCTATGAATAAAGACAGTCACTCCCCTAGAATGACTAGAGAAGGTAGAATGGTATGTGTGCGCAGCCCAGCCCCTGGTGACGACCCTGGAGGTCTCCCCCGTAAGATGTGTGTCAAACATATAATAGCTGGGAGATGTGAACGCATCAAATCAAAAACCGCTTGTCTTTTTCTTCTATCCCCCAGGTCCCTGACATTCCAAGTAAGAATTCTGATTAATTTTTATGTCAATCAAAATCAAAAAAAAAAAAAACACACACACACACACACACACACAACTTCCCCACCCTAGACACATCACAGCCCCCATCCAACCCCCCAATCCAATTAATCCACTGCATAAATCAGCAGATCGCTCACCTGTGACCATCCCCCCCCCCCCCCCACCCCTCCGCTCCACACCTCACCGCTAGTTAACCAAAGAAAGGGAACAATATAGAGCATAATCTGCCAGCTAATGATCCCGACAAAACCTTAAGCAGTTAGATCACATATTGTTTCGTTCAAGCCACTCCGCAGCTTTCTCCGGCGTATCAAAAAATAAAGTCGTATCATTGAAAATAATCCGGAGTTTGGCTGGGAAGACAAGTGAGTATTTAATATCCCTTTCTCTTAGTCTCTTTTTAACAGTAATAAACAAGAGTCTCTTTTCTTGGACATCTTTGGAAAAATCCGGGAAAAAGGCCAGTCTATTTCCATCATATAAAACAGGGGGACATTCCCTCGCCCGTCTTAGTACTATATCTCTGTCTCTTGAAGCCAGCATTTTAGCGAGGAGTGTCCGTGGTTGTCTCCCAGGAATTAATTTACCACCTGGGACCCGATGGGCTCTTTCTACTAGAAACAAGGGCGAAAAGTGCTCCCTTCCTGTATGAATTGAGTAGGGTTCTTATCTTCCGCGCCCTCTGGGATCCCCAGGATTCTTACATTGTACCTTTGTGATCTGTCTTCCAGATCCACCACCTTTTTTTAAGGCGATTAAATTCTGTCTTTAACGTGGACATCTCAGTGTTTATTTCTTTGTATTCATTCTGTATAGTATCCATAGAGCTCTCCACCTTATTGACTCTATCACGGATTTTAGACAGATCATGTCTAATCAATTCAATCGACTTGAATTGCGCCCAGCTGGGTTGTAATAGCCTGTATTAGGTCCCCGTTCTGTTTTACTGCCAGAAGAATTTCATTTAACGGCAAGGGGTTGGGGTTGGTCACACCTTCTCCATCTATTCCCTCCTCCCCTTGGGGATACCCAGGAGCTTTTTGTAATTCGAGTTCCATCACTTCGGGATTCTCATTTTCTTTAGAGCTGGTATCCTTTTGCCCACCTCTGGTATTAACCCTTGGGGACCTCAAAAACTGGTCTATTTTCCCTCCTTCAGAGGGTTTAATAGCCGGTTTCTGACCAGAGAGGTCCACAGAACGCCTACTGGTCTTCGGTGCCATTTCCCCCTTTTTTATTTTTTTTCCTCCTTCTCCCTTTTTCGTCTTTTTTTTTATTTATTTTTTTCTCTCTCCTCTTCCCCCTTGGTTTTCCTTATTTTTTTTTATTTCCACTTTTTTTTCCTTCTGCTTGTCTCTCTCCACTATAATATTCACCTCACCAACCGCCTCCCCCTCTCTCTCTGCAAACAGTTTGATTATTATTTTTTTGGACAGAGTACGTCAATTCCTATAGGTACAATATCCCATATAGAGTATGGGTGTAAGTTGAGGCTGCATAAATGTCCTTAACATTGAGAAGGTTAGCTGGTTAGAGGATTAGTTGGTTCCTCAGTAAAAGTTAATGTTAATGGGAGGAGAAATATAGGAACAATCTCACCAGTCTTCAGTTCACCGTTGAAAGGCCCAGCTGGAGAGAACAAGGGGGACACACTCAGGGAGATCAGGTAGATCGCAAGTTGCAGGAGGGACAAAGGATCCAGAAGACCAGAGAGGAACAGCCACCGGAGCACACCGTACGCAGCTGCAGAAACCATCCAGAGGCGCCGGGATATCACCCCAAAACATCGGCAACCACCGGTATTTCACACAGGAGCTCAGGAGACACCGGGTAGCAGGGGCCCGACGGAGGAGCAAAAGCACCAGCACCACTTGTTCAGGTCCACAGGTCCCCTATCCGGGTGTGGGAGCAGGAGGCAGAGGGAGAGACGCCGTAATCAGCGGTCAGCCGAGCATCGGGGAGGAGAGGCGAGCGCAACGTCCTCACGTCATCACCCGCAGTATTGTTGGTACTATTTCTTTCTTTTGAAATCTTTTTGGTACTAAACACAGCGATTTTCCAGCCCTGCACTATCTGTCCCTTCCTGCAGACACCAGTCCCCAATACTGCTGAATTTAACCCTTGTTAAAAAAAAAAAAATGCTGTACTGCTGTCAAACACACACTTTAGTCCTGAAGCAGACTGTTTTGTCTTTCAAGAGCTTTTTGGGAGTTAAATTGTTGTCATTTCAGCAAACCGCTATATGTCCCTGCATACTGTCGGCTCTCCCTGACGCTGAATGATCCGAGGGTGGGACGTTGGCTCCTATATAAACTAGTACCACGTGTTCCGGCCAGCCAAACAGTGTAAGGCTTATAGCTAACATGGCTATGGCATGGAGGGAACTGGACACTGGAGGGAATTACTTACCTGAACGCTGATTGGATGCTTCAGGAGGCGCCAAACGTGCGGGGCGGCGACTCGAGCAATGCGACGAGCACATGTGGTATTCGGCCGAGTACCGCCACGAGCCGAGCATAGCGATGCTCGAGCCGAACCGGTACTCGGCCGAGCATGCTCGCTCATCACTATTCAAAACTTATTGGACGGCGCTTCACAGTGCAGATGGACAATGACCCAAAGCATACTGCAAAAGCAACCAAAAGAGTTTTAAGGGAAAGAAGTGGAATGTTATGAATGGCCAAGTCAATCACCAGACCTGAATCCGATTGAGCATGCATTTTACTTGCTGAAGACAAAACTGAAGGGAAAATGCCCCAAGAACCAGCAGGAACTGAAGACAGTTGCAGTAGAGGCCTGGCAGAGCATCACTAGGGATGAAACCCAGCTTCTGGTGATGTCTGCACGTGGGAGGCACATATGTAAAATGTTGTAATTCCTACACCGTTCACCTGATTTGGATGTAAATACCCTCAAATTGAAGCTGACAGTCTGCAGTTAACCTCTTCCGGACACAAGGTGTACCGGTACGCCCTGATGTCCCGGAACTTAAGGACACAGGGCATACCGATACGTCCTGTGTATTTCTGATCACCTCTGCTCGGCGGGCGGTGATAGGAACCCGATGCCTCCTCAAATCATTGAGCAGGCACCTTGGGTAAATGCGCCGCAAACGCCGCAAACCTCAGGTCAATTCAGACCTGTGGTTTGCGGCTCTTACCTGGTGCGGCAGCGGCGGTGCCATCGGGTCTCTATGCGGCTGTAGGGGGGACCCAATGGCATGGAAGGCAGCGCGAGGCCTTCCTTAGGCCTCGGCGCTGCCTTCCTGTGACGAGCCTGTGACGAGCCTGTGAGATCCAGCCCCCTGGATCTCACAGGCCGGAAGCTGTATGAGTAATACACACTGTATTACTCATACAGCCAATGCATTCCAATACAGAAGTATTGGAAGGCATTGTAAAGGATTAGACCTCCAAAAGTTGAAGTCCCAAAGTGGGACAAAAAATAAAGTGAAAAAAAGTAGAAAAAATAAAGTTTCCCCCTCAAAAATTAAAAGTTTCAAGTAAAAACAAACAAAAACGTCATTTTCCCAAATAAAGTAAAAAAAATAAAATTGGTAAAAAATGGGGGGGGAGTAGATATATTAGGTATCGCCGTGTCCGTATCAACTGGCTCTATAAATATATCACATGACCCAACCCCTCAGATGAACACCGTAAAAAATAAAAAATAAAAACTGTGCTAAATAAACAATTTTTTGTCACCTTACATCACAAAAAGTACAACAGCAAGCGATCAAAAATGCGCATGCCCACCAAAATAGTACCAAACAGTCACCTCATCCCGCAAAAAATGAGCCCCTACCTGAGACAATCGCCCAAAAAAAATAAAAAAAAAATGGCTAGAATATGGAGACACTAAAACATCATTTAAAAAAAAAAAAAAGCTGTTATTGTGGTAAACTTACATAAAAAAAGATACATATTAGGTATCACCGCGTCCGTATCGACCGGCTCTATAAAAATATCACATGATCTAACCCCTCAGATGAAAACCGTAAAAAATAAAAACTGTGCTAAATAAACCATTTTTTGTCACCTTACATCACAAAAAAGTGTAATAGCAAGCAATCAAAAAGTCATATGCACCCCAACATAATGCCAATCTAACCGTCATCTCATCCCGCAAAAAATGAGACCCTACCTAAGATAATTGCCCAAAAACTGAAAAAACTATGGCTCTCAGAATATGGAGACACTAAAACGTGATTTTTTTTTTGTTTAAAAAATGATAGTGTAAAACTTACATAAATAAAAAAAAAAGTATACATATTAGGTATCGCTGCATCCTTAATAACTTGCTCTATAAAAATATCACAGGACCTCACCCCTCAGGTGAATACCTTAAAACAAAAAAAAAAAGTGTAAAAAAAGCAATTTTTTGTCACCTTACATCACAAAAAGTGTAATAGCAAGCGATCAAAAAGGTCATACGCACCGAAAAATAGTGCCAATTAAACTGTCATCTCATCCCGCAAAAATCTTACCCTACCGAAGATATTCGCCCAAAAAAACTGAAAAAACTATGGCTCTCAGACTATGGAAACACTAAAATATGATTTTTTTTTGTTTCAAAAATGAAATCATTGTGTAAAACTTACATAAATAAAAAAAAGTATACATATTAGGTATCGCAGCATCCGTGACAACCTGGTCTAAAAAAATACCACATGATCTAACCTGATGAATGTTGTAAATAACAAAAAATACAAACGGTGCCAAAAAAGCTATTTCTTGTTACCTTGCCTCACAAAAAGTGTAATATAGAGCAACCAAAAATCATATGTACCCTAAACTATTACCAACAAAACTGCCACCCTATCCCGTAGTTTTTTTTAAATGGGGTCACTTTTTTGGAGTTTCTACTCTAGGGGTGCATCAGGGGGCTTAAAATGGGACATTGTGTCAATAAACCAGTCCAGCAAAATCTGCCTTCTAAAAACCATATGGCATTCCATTCCGTGTGGCCGTACAGCGGTTTACGACCACATATGGGGTGTTTCTGTAAACTACAGAATCAGAGCCATAAATATTGAGTTTTGTTTGGCTGTTAACCCTTGCTTTGTAACTGGAAAAAAATTAAAATGGAAAATCTGCCAAAAAGTGAAATTTTGAAATTGTATCTCTATTTTCCATTAATTCTTGTGGAACACCTAAAGGGTTAACAACGTTTGTAAAATCAGTTTTGAATACCATGAGGGGTGTAGTTTCTAGAATGGGGTGGTTTGGGTGGTTTCTATTATGTAAGCCTCAGAAAGTGACTTCAGACCTGAACTGGTCCTTGAAAAGTGGATTTTTGAAAATTTCAGAAAAATTTCAAGATTTGCTTCTAAACTTCTAAGCCTTGTAACATCCCCAAAAAATAAAATGTCATTCCCAAAATGATCCAAACATGAAGTAGACATATGGGGAATATAAAGTAATAATTATTTTTGTAGATATTACTATGCATTATAGAAGTAGAGAAATTGAAACGTGGAAATTTGAAAATTTGGCATTTTTTGATAAATAAAAATGAATTTTTTTTACTCCATTACCAGTGTCATGAAGTACAATATGTGACGAAAAAACTGTCTTAGAATGGCCTGGATAAGTCATAGCGTTTTAAAGTTATTACCACATAAAGTGACACTGGTCAGATTTGCAAAAAATGGCCTGGTCCTTAAGGTGAAATATGGCTGTGTCCTTAAGGAGTTAAAGCACATCTTGTTCGTTTCATTTCAAATCCATTGTGGTGGTGTATAGAGCCAAAAATGTTAGAATTGTGTCGATGTCCCAATATTTATGTACCTGACTGTATTTCTCGTCTTCATATCACTCCTCACATACAGGCACATGCCGTCAACTTTTCTATTGGCCCTACCTTTCCTAAAGAGTTTAACAGTGGCGATGAGCAAACATTAGAAAAATTCGCCAAAGTTTGTCAAAAAAATGTATTTGTTATAAATTTATTTGCCACAAATCACTATAACTAAGGTAGACCCAGACCACTCTGACTTAGGGTATGGCCACACAGAGCGACCATGCTGCGAGCAGGTTGTGGTCATGCTGCTATGAAAAAGCACGTTGCCAATTAGCCCACAGCTGCTTTTCATTCAATAATGAAGACCGCACTGTATAGACCTTCTTCATTGTTAATGGCCGCGCGGCATCTTTAAACAGGGGCTGTTACTGGTATGGGGTTTGGTTGTGTAGGTGCATATTATTGCTGTTCTTGCCTGCAGGTTCTTGAAGGTGGCGATCTGGGCTGTTTAATCCGTAACATGATGCAGTCAATGTCGCACATCGAATGTAAGCCGTTACAGAGGGAGCGGACTCCGTCTGTATCCCAATCGGCACCCCGCAAATAAGATTGTGGGGTGAAGATGCCAGTGAAGGCAGGCCGAGACCTATCGTAGGCCTCAAGCCTTTCTCTAGTGTTTCCCAGCAGGCTGCGCCTCTGGTCAATGTGAGTATAAGGGCTCATGCACAAGACCATATGCCCTCCGAGACATGCGGTCCGTGAGCGGGCCATATGTCCCGGAGCAGCATACATAGTGCGCACGGGAGCGCACAGCATCATATGATAATATGAGTACAGGACAATAGCCCTGCGGGCGGCCCGATGCGCATAGCATCATAGTAACCTATGTGCTCATAGTAACTGCTGTGCGCTCCCGTGTGCACGATGTATGCCGCTCCGGGACATATGGCCCGCTCACGGACCGTATGTCTCAGAGGGCATATGGTCATGTGCATGAGCCCTAACACTGACATTAAAATACAATGCACTATAGAAATTTTATAAGCAATCAAAAGATTAAATGGTAGAAAAGTAAAAAAAAAAAATAACACATTGAATAAAAAAAATACAAAGAAAGAAAATATGCTTTTTTCCACAAAAAAAACTTCTCAATGAAAAAAATTACAAAAATAAAATTTCCCCCACATGTTTGGTATCACTGCATCCATAATGACCTGCACTACACAAATACCATGCAAATCATCACGTACCGTACGGTGAACACCTAAAAAAAATTATTTTTCTGGAATGGAATTAAAAGTGATCAAAAAGCATTATGTACCCAAAAATGAAAACTACGAGACATCCTGCAAAAATCACGCCCTCACACAGCTCCGTAGAAAAAAAAAAAAAAAGTAATTTTTTATTTTAAAAAAGTGTTTTTGTTGATCAAAAGTAGTAAAACACTATGCACTATATGTATTTGGCGTCACTGTAATTGTACTGACCAAGAGAATAAGGTAATTGTATTTATGTTATTTGTTTTTATTTTTCTTGTATTTGTTTATGTTATTTATGCTGAAAAATGAACATCACAAATGTATATTGTAAACACTCTGTTACGTTGCTTTTTTTTCCCTACCCCCTCCCAGAAAGAGTTAAGAGGACAAATTTTGGGACACATTTTGGCAGGAGGCTCAGCAGCGGAAAGAACGGTTCCTTTGTGTAACAACTAACAAACTGAACTGGATGATGCGGCGTCCGCTACTTGTAGCAGAGGCAGCTGGAAAATGGCTGCTAAAAATTGGCAATTTGCGGACAAGGATAGGCATATTCTATTAGTGTATAAATGTAAAAACACAAAATGCAATCGCACACTGCAACCAGCACTCTGCCTTGCCTTTATGCTGGATGTTGAATAAGGCATTGGTGTACATTTTGGCCAAAGCGTAATAAGCCACTCACCGCGTCAAGGTTGCCTTCATGAGTGGTCCCTAACACTAGTTCCTACCTTTTATGGGCCATGACAGCCACATAAAGTCCAGGGAGCGCAGGTACAGCATGCATGCCAAGCACACTCTGCTTTTAACCCCGTCCGGTGCCATTACAGCTTTCATCGGATCCAGGGATGCAAGTACTCACATGCATGCTGAGCCCACTTTATACTTCTCCTGGAACCTAATGGTTACTGGTAGGTGCTGTATAAGCAGACTCAGTTTTATACTGACTTTAAAACCAGCCTCCAGGGGGCAGATTCTGGACAGGTGTGCTTGACTGCTTGGAGATCGCCACGCCTCCAATACGTACTACAAAGAGAAAAATATGGAAAATTTCAGCCCGCACAACCCCTAGCAGGTGCAGATTGCTATGGCGAAATAGAAATATAAATGTAAAAACACAAAATGCAATCGCACACTGCAACCAGCACTCTGCCTTGCCTTTATGCTGGATGTTGAATAAGGCATTGGTGTACATTTTGGCCAAAGCGTAATAAGCCACTCACCGCGTCAAGGTTGCCTTCATGAGTGGTCCCTAACACTAGTTCCTACCTTTTATGGGCCATGACAGCCACATAAAGTCCAGGGAGCGCAGGTACAGCATGCATGCCAAGCACACTCTGCTTTTAACCCCGTCCGGTGCCATTACAGCTTTCATCGGATCCAGGGATGCAAGTACTCACATGCATGCTGAGCCCACTTTATACTTCTCCTGGAACCTAATGGTTACTGGTAGGTGCTGTATAAGCAGACTCAGTTTTATACTGACTTTAAAACCAGCCTCCAGGGGGCAGATTCTGGACAGGTGTGCTTGACTGCTTGGAGATCGCCACGCCTCCAATACCTACTACAAAGAGAAAAATATGGAAAATTTCAGCCCGCACAACCCCTAGCAGGTGCAGATTGCTATGGCGAAATAGAAATATAAATGTAAAAACACAAAATGCAATCGCACACTGCAACCAGCACTCTGCCTTGCCTTTATGCTGGATGTTGAATAAGGCATTAGTGCCAGCGATGTGCGGTTCACAAAATGCGGAACACACATTGCCATGTCCGTGTTTTGTGGATCCGTGGATTCGCAAAACATGCTAGGGACGTGTGACTGGAGCCTTACTGTGATTGGACATGCTGGCCAGATCTACTTACCACAGGATCCGATGAAGCCGCCTCATGTGCTGCAATAGAGCCCGGGACCTATTTTTGAACACCCATGGCTTATATTAATCCTGCAGATTTTGCACACGTCTGTGGCTTCGTGTCTGCGATGTAAAGAAAACATGCCACACGGGAACTGCTCGCACGGAGCTAGAGGCCCGGCCAGTGAAGAGAGGTTCAGGCCAGATGTTGCTTTGCTCTTTAGTGCCACTGCAGCCACCACTCTCCTCCTCCTGTCATCTCCTGCCCTCAGCACCCTGACCTGTATGCGTGGTCCTGTCCTACATACAACACTCTTCATAGTCCTCACCCTGCCCACCACTGTTAGCAGCCTGTGATATGTCATCATAGGTTTCTTGTCTGTATTTGCAGCACGTGCCACCATCACTACCACTGTCACCTCCATGGCTACAAGTACCACTACTACTGGCCACGTGGCTGTTGCTGCTACTAAACACATTCTGTAGAGGCCGATGCCTTTCATTTGCACTCTTCAGTTTTCCAGACATTTTATTATGAGGCCTTTAAATAAAAATTTACCAGTTTCCAATAAAGGAAAAGTCAAGGGTTTCCTGAATGAAAAATCATAAGTTTTGTACACAGATTACTGAATGGTACAAGCAAAATTGCAAGTGGTTTTTTTTTGTGGTTTTTTTTGTAATTTAAAGAAGTGCAATGAAAAGTCCTTAATCTCCTCTCTCAGCCAGTGAGCCGGTCAGGGCACCTCCTGCCAGTCAGCCGGTCAGGGCACCTCCTGCCAGTGAGCCGATCAGGGCACCTCCTGCCAGCGCCATGTTAGCCGCCTTCTTCCCTCCATGGGGTTTCTCCTGCCAATTCTCAGAGCAAAAAGGAGCTGTTCACTGTTTTATATGATTCTTCCAAAACTTATATAAAATTAGAAAGATTCATTTTGTGGACAAGTTTGTGTAATTCACAACAAATCTGGTTCATTTAGAACCAAATCGCTCTTTCTTACCATTAACCCTTGTTTTTCATATTTTTTTTATATTGGCATGGCTTTTTTGTATCTAATTGTTTTATGTCTTAAAGTTTCCTTGGCGGTACTTACTACTGGTGTTTACCATCACTGTGGTATTGGACTGGTATATCAGTAACAGGTGAATAGATTTTTATTGGTCCCTGTTACCGATTGATATGGAGGTAGATGTTTGGTTGGTCTGCATTTCATGGTCCCTCTGCCTTCCTCCCTATAATCTGGTCCTGGTCAGAAATCCTATGGTCATTGATTAGTGAACAGTCATGTTCAGATCCTCCTTACAATTAGATATGAATTACTTCTTCTTACATCATCTTTACTACAAGAAGCCATTAGAAAGTCTGAAGAAATGCAGAATACTTACGAATGACACTCAATTATATTTGGATTCGTTAGAAATGTAGACAGGTGATGTCTGGAAACAGAGGACGCTAGTTGTATTATCCCTCCAACTATCAGGTCCCCTGGGCTTTGGGTAAAAGGAGAATCATCAGCCATTTCCAGTCTGCATGGAGAAGCCCCAGAACAGGTTCTGTCAATGATAATAAGCATCAGGGCGAAGAACTTTATGAGGCTCCTCATGATTTCCTAAAATAACAGAAACATATCCCAAGTTAAGACATTGTCAGTCTGGTCCTTCATGCTGCATATGATGGATCTTATTAGAGCAGTAGATGAGAGTCACAGTGAAAAAGCTCCTCTTACATTCTAGAAAAAGAACAGCATGGTGGCATAGACGGCCTAATGTGTAATAAGGATTATACTGAGAAAGAGCCCCAGCTGGAAAAAGGAATGATATGTCTGTCATAGAAAGCAAAATATTTCTTCCTGATCCCTGTGGAGATGACACTGGATGAACATTCAGACAAGGATTTTAGTATATAAACGCTTATGTAGGACAGGACTGCAGGTAATCAACAATTCCAGTTACTACATGTATACGGCTAATGAGTGCAGAAAGCTTCCAGAAATCATGACTGACAATGTTATATATCACACCTGGCTAAGGGGATAGGAATGTCATTACTGATAGATATGTCTGAGTGATGGGCGTCAGGGTCCATGTGATGTCTGAGTGAGGGGCGTCAGGGTCCATGTGATGTCTGAGTGAGGGGCGTCAGGGTCCATGTGTTGTTTGAGAGGGGAGCGTCAGGGTCCATGTGATGTCTGAGTGAGGGGCGTCAGGGTCCATGTGATGTCTGAGTGAGGGGTCTCAGGGTCCATGTGATGTCTGAGTGAGGGGCGTCAGGGTCCATGTGATGTCTGAGTGAGGGGCGTCAGGGTCCATGTGATGTCTGAGTGAGGGGCGTCAGGGTCCATGTGATGTCTGAGTGAGGGGCGTCAGGGTCCATGTGTTGTCTGAGAGGGGAGCGTCAGGGTCCATGTGATGTCTGAGTGAGGGGCGTCAGGGTCCATGTGATGTCTGAGTGAGGGGTCTCAGGGTCCATGTGATGTCTGAGTGAGGGGCGTCAGGGTCCATGTGATGTCTGAGTGAGGGGCGTCAGGGTCCATGTGATGTCTGAGTGAGGGGCGTCAGGGTCCATGTGATGTCTGAGTGAGGGGCGTCAGGGTCCATGTGATGTCTGAGTGAGGGGCGTCAGGGTCCATGTGATGTCTGAGTGAGGGGCGTCAGGGTCCATGTGATGTCTGAGTGAGGGGCGTCAGGGTCCATGTGATGTCTGAGTGAGGGGCGTCAGGGTCCATGTGATGTCTGAGTGAGGGGCGTCAGGGTCCATGTGATGTCTGAGTGAGGGGCGTCAGGGTCCATGTGATGTCTGAGTGAGGGGCGTCAGGGTCCATGTGATGTCTGAGTGAGGGGCGTCAGGGTCCATGTGATGTCTGAGTGAGGGGTGTCAGACTCCCTGTGATGAGTAGAAGTGGCGGTCACTTACCTGTTAGTATGGAGATCCTGGCTGTACGGTGACAGGTGAAGATAAGTCCAGGTCCTCTTCTTCCCAGAGTCTGTCTCTGATCCTCACATTTATCTTCTCCTTACATCAGCGCTGGCTCATCTGTGAAGAGATCAGGTAGAAATAGAAGAGTTCGGGGAATTATGAGAAATTCTGAAATATGTTTTACCAGAAGATGCAATATTCTTATTTAGTCCCATGTGTCTTGATTATAAAATTATAAATTTTTTTCTGAAGTTTCCCACATCTGCTCACTGTAAACTTTGTTATAACTTAGAAGTGCCGCAGTAACATCAAACCATTGTGAACCAGTAGAAATAAGTGAATTGTAAAAGGCTCATTCGTGAGGTCTGGTGAAAAGTGACCAGTAGAGGCGAGGTCACCGTACCTCCCCTGTTATTATCCAAGTGGGTGTGTAGGGCCCCGGAGCAGGGAGTACTTTGATGTTTGGACATTTGTCTATTTCCCAAATGCAGGGTTATAGACTTCTTACTTTATTTCACTTGAAGTGGTTAACTTGCACTGTTTAATACTCTGTAACTGTATTTTATATGTTATATATATATATATATATATTTGTGGTCAGGGCGACGGTCCCTGGATGCAGAAGCTAGCGCCAACCTCTGGCTGGTGAATGCCGGAAGCCTGTAACGAGGATAGGCCTAAAAGGGGGCCTATCCTAAGGGAAGAGCTAATAAAAGGGGAAGGGAGGGAGGGGTACCTGGCTGCACGTCCCGTCCCTCTGCTCTCCTTCGCCTAAGTAGCCAGGGGGCGGGGCCTATGCCCCTCCCACAAATACAGGCTGCATGGCAGCCTTAACTACTTGTGGTCAGGGCGACGGTCCCTGGATGCGGAAGCTAGCGCCAACCTCTGGCTGGTGAATGCCGGAAGCCTGTAACGAGGATAGGCCTAAAAGGGGCCAAAAAGGAGACACAATCGTACCATGGATAGTTTATTATATCATTACAAGGCAAGAGAACAGAAAGCATCACGGATTTCAGATTGGGGATTCGGGACGTACCTGGCGAAACATGATGACCTCCAGCGCCCCATGCACCTTATGACATGAGGGGGTATCTGGTGCCTGGATGCCGCCGAGGCTGCCCCAATACGAAAAGAATGCCCCGAGATGCCCTTCGGGTCGTGGCCTAACCCGGCCACTAAAGAACGCACATGTGACATGAATTGAGGCGTGGACAACGGCCCTCCATTGAAGGGAAGTAGGGGGCTGTCCGCTGCCGCCGCCTGCAGGGCCACAGATAACTGATGCAGCACCTTGACCGGGCACCAGGCGTTGTGCGAGGGGTAAAAAGACACCAGGGTTGGAGGCCCTGTCTGGGAGGTCTTGGTAGATGGAATGCTCAGCACAAACAGATCGTGGTGCCAGGACAAGTGCTGCTTCTGGAGATGACGGCCATTGCGGACAGAGGTGGTGAATTCCCCTGGACGAAGGAACCCGTAAAACCCTAGATAAAGGGCGGCCTTGATGATTGTGCTAATTAATGGCCCAAAAGGATCACCATCCAGAGCCAGGGACAATTGCCTAAATAAGGATCCAGACATGGGTTGTCGGACCACCGGCCTGCTTGCCCCAGCTTTCTCAATGCCCCGGAGCGTGGCCTTGATGGCTTGTGATGTAAAGAATGAAATCCGGGCCGGATTGTCCAATGTAAACTGATGTTGCACTCCCGCTAGATACAGGCGGATGGTATTGTGAGCGAGTCCGAGGTTGGTATGGCAATGTGCGATGAAGGCCATGATGAATGATACGTCATCCACATCGCCCTGTGGGTGACTGTCGGCAAATTTCCTAAACAGATTCCAGCCCGTACGGTAGTTCCTGATTGTATTGTCAGACAAGCTCCGGTGCAACAGATCCTTCGCTTTGCTGATCAGTGATGTCAGTCCCACACCAGGTCGCTGTATGCCGGAACGTCCGCCCCTGCTCCATCCGCGAGTGGCATGTTCTGAAAGAAGACATTGATGTTAAACCTGGATAGCGCATCAGCAGCCGTATTCTCGGAACCCTGAATGTGAGAGCACTCGAAGCAAAAGTTGTGTACCATGGACAACCACACCAGCCTACGCATAAGGGACATGATCTTTGGGGATTTGGCTCTGCCATTGCGGACGATGTCGACCAAGTCCTGGCTATCGGTAATGAATAGAACCCTCGAATTTGACCAAACGTGACCCCATACATGAGCTGCTGCCACTACTGGATACATCTCCAACAAGGGAGAAGACCGAAGGGCATGCCCGTCCAGCATAATCTGGGACGGCCAGGCCCCGGCTAGCCAGTGATTACCGAATATGGCCGCAAAGCCCTTGGATGCAGCCGCGTCAGAATAAACCGTGGGCGAGGACGGGTCCCGGGGGGGAATAAATAACCTGATGCCGTTCCATGAGGACATGAACGTGCTCCACATGGACAGGTCTGCCATGGCTTGTTGGTCCAACCGGACGACACTGTCCTGTTCCGGGGCTGATGGTAGGAGCAGCAAGAGCCGAGACACAAAGGTGCGCCCCTGGGGCATGACCCTCATGGCAAAGTTCAGCCGGCCCAGCAATGATTGGAGACTTGATTTGGTCAGGAAGCAGGATTTTGCGGCCTCCTGGATGGCCAACCGGATCTGTTGTAATTTCTCCTCAGGGAGCCTTGCTTCCAACTTCACTGAATCCAGAATGACCCCCAGGAAGGTGATTGTTGAGGAAGGACCGACAGTCTTCCCGGCGGCGACCGGAACCTGCAGCGCCGAAAACAACTCCAGCAGGGAGGATAACCCGGAGGGCTGACAGGAGGGGTGTTCCACCAGCAGGAAATCATCCAGGTAGTGGATACACATAGGAGCCTGGCCATGTTCCACCAGGATCCAGTGCAGGGCCTGGGCCAGCCGGTCAAACAGCCACGGGCTGCTTTTTGAGCCAAACGTAAGACGATTGGCAAAGTAGTATTTGCCTGCCCATTTGATGCCATAATATTGCCATAGTTGTGGGAGGATCGGGAGCAACTTGAAGGCATCAGCAATATCAGTTTTGGACAACCAGGCCCCCCTGCCGGCTTTGAGGATGAACTGAATGGCCTCATCGATAGAGGAGTATGTCATGCTGAACTCTTCTGATGGTATGAGAGAGTTGATACTAGGGATATGCGAGGAGCCGAGAAATCGTAGATCAGCCTCTTTTTATTTGAGCCTTTCTTAGCCACCACTCCAATCGGGTTGACCCTCCACACTTCAAAGGGGATCGAGTCGAATGGGCCGATGATGAACCCTTTATCTAACTCCAAGGATAATGCCGCTTGCACCGCCTCAGGATCTTGTCTGGCAGAGAGAAGGTTCTCACATTCCCAATTTGAATGTGGCAGGGCCACCAGTCCCGTGTGGAACCCTAGAGACAGGCCAGAGATCAAATGACGCACGAACTGCCGGTCGTCATGACCTTCCAGGAGCGCCTCCAGGAGCTCCACGTTGACGTCGGTCAGTCATGCCTGCTTGGCAGCTTTCTTGGGACAGGTAGACCTGGGATGTGCCCGAAAGCAGACCGTGCACACGTGAAGGGCCTTGCACCCACTGAACATGCAGTGACCGAAGTTGAAATTATTGCATATCTGGCTCTTGCCCAGATATACAATAGGCCTGCCAAATTTGTCCATGAGGGCCGGGCCCCTGGAAACACCCGATGTTCCTGGAAGGGCTCTGTCCGGACGTGCAGATGCCTCGTTAGGGCACCATTCCGTGGCATGAAAAATTGACTGACATGCGCCACAAGTGGGGGCTCGGAGACCAGCAAAATGCCTGCAGAAGAGCTCCATATCCAGCACAGCCCAATTGGTCATGAACTGGAACTGTGCTAGGGAGGCTGCGGCTTTAGCCGCGAAGGACCGGTGGTAGTCATAGAACGCCGAGCCCCCATACTTGTGACCCAAATCAGTGACCTGATATAAATAAGCGTCCAGCTCCTCCCTCCTACTCGGCTGCGCCGAGCAGATGACGTCTCGGAACAAGCTGAATGCAAGAACAAATTCTGGTATAGATAACTTGCGGTTCAACCGGGCATCTTTAGACCTCATAACCACAGACACTTCCCCGCAATCAATTGTTCTGTGCTCGTTGGCATCGTGCGATGCTATGAGGATAGATGCCAGGTTAACCTCTTTGCCTGCCAGTATGTCTTTCCTAATGTTCTCGACCACAAAGTGAGCTGGGACAATGGCCGGCGGGGTAGAGGACATACCTGAGGAACCCGCGACTGGCCATGATACCGCAGTCACGGGTGCCACCGCCTGTGAAGTGGAGGCGGCCCTGGACTCCAGCTCCATGACCCTGTGCTGGATGTCTGCTACTGAGGCCGCCAGACTCCCCATCGTGGCATTTAACTGAGCCAGTGATGACTGGATGGTAGGCACTGCCAGCTGCTCACTGGGTGGAACCGGGCTAGACACCAGTAGCCTATAAAGTTCGGCTTTCCTGGCCGAAGCCGGGTGACTGATGCCCCTTCTATTTAATTCTGCCACGAGCTTCGGAATGGTCCAGTTCCTTAGGGATCCATTACCTGCCAGACCGGAAACCACGGACCCGGAGATGGACGAGGCGTCATCGATGTCTGAGGCCTGGGACATGTTGACCGTGTTGTGATTATGCCCTGGATATCACCTGAGGACAAAACCCTTGTTACTCGTGTGAACACCAGGCGTGCCTAGAACATCCCGGTGGTCACCCCCCCTTTTATACCCCTACCAGTAAGACCGCCCCCGGACTAAGGCCGGCCTGACGGACCAGAATTGCTACTCACCTGGTTATAGAATTTGATGAAAAAGGGGTACCGATACCGTACTGGAGGCTCGTACCACTGACCGAGGTGGAGGCCTGTTAACGGGAAGCCAAAGGCACTGAGACCCCAACGTGCTGCCGTAAAATAAAACAAATATGAAAACTAAATGCACCGGAATATTACCAACCTGGTTGCGACAGGCTGTACCGTCTACCCCTGAGGGAAAAAACGAGAAACAACATGGCCTAAACGTTTTAGGCCAAAGCTGAGGACTGAAGTGCCACCAACCAGGATGATACCCCCCCCGGGCATGCTGCTGGGTTATGCATGCCGCTAAGGGAGGATGTGTGCCCACCCTGGTGAAAGAGACCCTGTGGATGTGCTAGACAGGACACCATGCCACCGAGGTGGCTGACGCGACATTGTCCGAATGCTTCAGACAGACGTGCAACAAGAGACGAGGCAGACAACCTGGACGTACCAGGCATGACCACGTGCCACCGGGGTAGCGGACGTACATTTGACCGACGTTTACAAGCACACGTGCCACAGGAGACAAATAAGACAACCTGGACGTTCCAGGCAGGACCACGAGCCACCGGCGTGGCAGACATACTTTGCCTGAATGTTTCAAGCAGACGTGTAACAGGAGACGAGTATGGACCCTGGACGTTCCAGGCGGGACCCGCTGTCCCGGAGTGACCACCACAACAACACTTGAACGCTTCAAGCGGACGTACCACATGGAGATGACAGACACCCTGGAGCTCCAGGCAGGACACGGAGTGGAGGACGTATTACTGCCTGAACGCTTCAAGCAGACGTACCACGATAACCAAGTAACCAGCCTGGGGCTCCAGGCAGGACCACATGCCACCGGAGTGGCGGACGCAACAATGCCTGAACGCTTCAAGCAGACGTACCACGATTAACAAGGTGACAACCTGGGGTCCCAGGCAGGACCACATGCCACCGGAGTGGCGGACGCAACGATGCCTGAACGCTTCAAGCAGACGCACCACAATAACCAGGCGACCCACAATGAACAAAGTGACAACCTGGAGTTCAGCGCAGGACCACGTGCCACAGAAGAGACAAATGCAACATAGCTTGAACGCTTCAAGCCGACGGACCACATGTAGACAAAGTGACAACCTGGACGTTCCAGAGAGAGAGCTGAGTCCCGGGGTGGCCCCCAGAACAGCGCCTGAACGTTTCAAGCAAACGAGCAACGGGAGACGGGTGTGATAACCTGGACGTGCCCAGGGGAACCAAATGCCACAGGTGCGGCAGGCATGACCTGGAAGACGTGTGAATGTGCCTGCAGCCACACCCCCGTGATACATACCAAACCCGTATGGAACTCAGGACGTGCCACCTACTTGTAAGTAAGAATCTTTGGAATGGCGTGGAACGTCAAACAACCGAACCGAAGTAATCACTGTAATGATGATGCATGAAAACAATGTGAAATTTATTTTTTTTTTTTTTTACAGGCCAACCCAGCTTCCCAGCCGGAACCACAGACCGTAGGCCGCGCTTGAGTCAAACTCCAGCTAAGTAAGCACTATGGCCGAACCGGACCGGCACTGGGCCAACTTCTGTGACATGATGCAAATGGTGAAATGGTGGTCCTCACAACTAACACAGTATGAGTGCTCATGTATGATGGTCGGTGAAAAGCCATGTATGGTGGCTATCGTGACGTGCCCATCTGTGCAGGGTGTTCTGCTCATGTGAATGCAGCGGTCAGTATGAGCAGTTGCGTGTGGTGGTCAGCAACATGCAGCAATCCGCGGGAGGCGCTTGTGTGAGGAGGTCAGCGGGAAGTGCTTGTCTATGGAGTCCATCATGTGGTGTGCCGTGTATACTGGCCTTGGAAGACCGCTGGGAGCACTATACATCATAAACACACAGCTCCACCAGCGTGCACTATACATTATATATACACATAGCTCTACCAAAGTGCCGTATGTATAATACATACACATATACACACACACACACGGCTCTACCATCGTGCCGTATGTAATGTACACATACACATATATATACACACACGGCTCTACCATCATGCCATATACATGCTTGGTCAACTTGAGTAAGTGCCCTCTAAACTTCATTGTCTAGGGCATGAACTATTGTAAATCCGCCTGAGGTGACATTTCAACCATCAATGGTTAACACAAGTTGTGGAATGCCTGTGCACCAGCGAGCGTGGCAGGGGGCGGAGCCGCCGGGCGTGCCTAGCAACCGGCCCCCGCAGCCGCCTCCAGCCAACGTGACCGGAACGAGAGCGGCCCTGCGCCATTCGGCCCGCCCCGTGCCGCGGCCACTGGATCTCAATCTTGCCCCCCCCCCTCCGTCCCCCTGAACAGGGGGGAGTGCATGTGGTGTGCGCCCCGCTGCTGCCGCCGCCACAAATACAGGGTGCACGGCAGCCTTAACTACATATATTACAAGGGGTTACACTCTCAGGTAGGGCGGCGATGACAGATTCTCTTGCAGACCACAGGGTTAAAGTCCAAATGTTGCTTTATTTATCACACTCCGGCAATACAGGCAACCCCAGTTATAATTCACTGGGTAAGGTGAAGGTCCAGCACCACAAAACATAAACCAAAATAAACACCTGCCCGTCTGGGCTCTGGCTAATACAGTGAAGTTCCTAACTCACCTATTGAACACCGTTCACACAGAGAATTCGGCTTCTCTAGCCAGCAGGGTAGCCAGCTTCCCAGACTTTCTCCAGGCATTACTCTCCCCAGACTGACAACCTGGACTGTGCTTTATTTCCCCTTGACGATCCCAGCTGGCTTCAGCTGGGGATCCCTCAGGCTAGGGGAAAACCTGTCCCGGAATGGGGTGGACTGGGGAGGTCCCTCTACCAATCCTACCTTCTCCCAGTCCAATAAAATCCAGCCCATAAACTTAACAAAACTGTCTCAGCAACCTACACAGCTCGAGACCATTTTAACCTTCTGGATTTTATTTACTTCATCCAGTTAAGGAAGCTGGGTGGAATATACACCCCTTCCAGGACTTTACCATACACTTTTCTGTTCACCTTACCACCATATATATATATATATATATATATATATATATATATAAAAATACCTATATCCTGTTCATTATCACTGTATTTGCAAGGCTCTGTGGAAAGGGTTAATAAATATTCCTGACAAAAACAAGTTTCCAAACATAACAGAGCTAAGCAGAAGAAAATGGGAATAAATGCTCCAGCACCGCGGTGGATGATATGAAAGTCCCGGTCTTTATTAACACCATAAAAAATCCAGGTGAGTACAGCAATCAATGACAAACACTGGTGGTCCCCGGTACCACGGATCTACGCGTTTCGAACTATTGAGTTCTTAGTCATGATCCTAGGTGTCTCCCATGTTCCAAGCCTTAAAATACTATCCACCCGCCATCATCCCCTCCTAGTAAGGGAGGAGCATAATGGAACAGGGCGGGCAGCAGAATCGGCTGGGCCCATGGGAGACACCTGTGTAAACCCAATCACATGTTGCACAATCAAAATCCCAATAGTATTACATGGAAAAAAATATACATAAAATAAAACATCTCTCTATATTTAACTAACTAATATAAAATCCTCTGTAGGCCGTCTCTCCAAACATACTTGGCATAGTATTCTAATTCAACATGAGTTGTGAATGAATAGGTGTAATATTCAAAAGACAAAGATAAGGATAAACACAAAATCTCCGAGTCTCAGTCGGCGCACAAAAGCAATATT
Source organism: Bufo gargarizans (assembly GCF_014858855.1). Classification (NCBI taxonomy): domain Eukaryota; kingdom Metazoa; phylum Chordata; class Amphibia; order Anura; family Bufonidae; genus Bufo; species Bufo gargarizans. The sequence goes on along the minus strand of NC_058083.1, from coordinate 32,314,917 downwards.
TTATCTTATTATAATGTCCCATTTGTATCACATATTGCTTTAGTTCCATACATTGATCTTTTAATTTCTTCATTCATCCGTTATACTGGAATATTTGGTTTTCTTCATTATACTCAAAAAACGCATTGTATGAACCGGGGTCAATCTTTAAACTGAAAGAAAGAACCGCTTTTACCGGACACAATATATTCAATGGTTGATCCATATAACAAATCCACGGCGTATCATATATCATGGAATAAATTGTTTGATAGATGTAAAACAAACATTTATATATATAAAATATAAAATATAAAATATATATATATGGTGGTCAGAAGTTGCTACTAATCCCATCTCATTTTTAATGCAATTGAGTTTTTGTTTCCAAAAATTGAGACTTTGTATTCCAAATTCCTTTGGTCTATCTGATATAACGATGAGATTAATATAGCAATAAGATGAATTTACAATCACAGTTGACCCGCATATAAAAAAAAAAAAAAGAATTTATTATAATTCTATATATTTATCCATTTCATACATGTACGCCGTGGACAGGTTATTAGACTGTATAGACTGGTTTACAGTTATCCTTATTTTTCGGAGACATAGTGAGTCATTATACAGAGTCCTATATATTGTTCACATCCTCATCTCATTTCCGGGACATAAGCTATTTATACCCAAGGCTTTTTTTTAAATTATTAAAACAACAAATACAGATATCCAAAAACCGCACATGCGTCTATACTGGTATTCCAGTTCAACCCGTAATACTTGAGTATTCCTTATTCATCTAATGTACAAGGGTGTGCAGAGAGAAGAAAACACGTTCTCATCCCTCTGCTACACCCATTGTAGGGTTGATCAGTGTGAACACCGTCAGCCGCATGTGCGGTTTTAGTTCCAACACTAATGCCTACTAATTTTTGTATTGTTTTTATGATGATATTTTGGTAAGGAGAAAAAAGACCATCACAAGAGGAAAAGATAAACCTTTAAAGTTAAAATGAACATATAGATATATATGTTGGGCTAAAAACATTAGCAAAACCATACCAATGCTGCACGTCACTTTCAGTATAGATACATTAATTCCCTTTTGAGATTGAGCCCCAAAGGATATCTTGTGCTCAATCTCCAGATCCAAAATGCCTCTCTGAGAAGAATTTTTTGTTTCAGATTTCCACCCCTCTTTGGTAATGTAACTCGTTCAAAGGCAAATGTGATGAGGTTGTCTACATTACGTCCATGGACATTTATAAAATGTTTGGCCGCATTTGATATACCTGTTGCTGATGGATTACAGATATAATTCAGGTGTTCTCGCAGTCTATCTTTGAATTTTCTGCTTGTGCAGCCAATATATATTAGATCACATAATGTGCATGTAATAATGTAGACAACCCCAGTTGTGCCACAGTTTATATAGCTCTTAATGGGAAAGCTTTCTAAGTGAGATGAGTTAGAAAATTCCTTGGTATTAATAGCAAATTTACATGTTATACATCTATTACTTCCACACTTAGAAAAGCCCGTATATTTTAACCATGTGGGTGGGTCCTTGGCCTGCATTGGACTGTACATGGAGGGTGAAAGCATTTTGCCTAGTGTTCCAGGTCTCTTTGAGACCACACGGCATCCATTTTGTAAGACTTCTCTCAGAATTTTATCCTCATACAAGATTGGAATACATTTTTGAATAACTTTCTTAATTTCAGGAAATTGTCTGCTATAAGTTAGGACTAGTGTTGGTATAAACTCATTTGTCCGAACTTTTGCAGACAAAATACATGTATTGTCAGAACCATCTTTTTTCTTTCCATCTTGTAGAGGATAATCATATCTGGTAGAGAATCTTTTTTGGTTGTGATTGGTTGTAAGTCCTAATAGGTCTGTTCTAGATTTATTTTTCGCTATTTTTAGACCCCTGTGTAACATCCAATGTGGATAACCTCGCTTTTTCAAACGATCCCAGATGTTAGCACATTCCCCAAAAAAGGCTGTATCTGTGCTACAATTTCTCCTTGCTCTTATGAACTCCCCCACTGGAATACTTTTAATTGTATGCAGTGGGTGGTGGCTGTTTGCCTTTAAGATAGTGTTGCCAGACACCTCTTTACGGTATGTCTCTGTCATCACTATCCGGCCTGGTTTCCCAGTCAGTTTTAGATCCAAGAAACTGATATTTTCGGAATGGTGGAAACAAGTAAATCTCAGATTATATTGATTACAATTCAAGTAATCCGTAAAGCCCGGTATGGCAGATACATCGCCACTCCATATGAGCAGCAAGTCATCGATGTATCTGCCATACCAGGCAAGGGAACCAGAATAGGGATTATCCACTGAATATATATACTTTTCTTCCCAGAAGGCCATCGATAGGTTAGCCAAAGATGGAGAGAATTTGACCCCCATTGAGACCCCTGAGGTCTGAACATAAAAAGTTTCATCAAATGTGAAATAATTGTGTGTTAGGAGATAAGCCGTGATCTCCAACACATAATCAATGAACACATTTGAGAAACTACTGTATTTGTGAAGATTATATTCTAATGCCAAAAGGGCAAATGAGTGGGGAATGGAGGGATACAGTGCTACAACATCTAAAGTGACCCATGTATATTTATTTGACCACATGCAATTATGCATGTATTTTAGTACATCGGTGGTATCCTTGATGTATCCTGGTAGCCTTTTCACTAATGGTTGCAGCACTGTATCCAGCCATTCACCCAATTTCTCATTTAAAGACCCAATGCCTGATATTATGGGTCGTAGAGGAGGAGGATTCATCCCCTTGTGTATTTTGGGGAGGGCATGGATAATGGGGGTTATTGGATGTTGCACATTTAAGAAATCTATTTGTTTTTGTGTTAGATGACCCTTTTCTAGACCTTTATTCAGAATGGAGGACAATTGCTGTTTGTAAATTACAAGAGGGTTGCTCTTTAGGATATTATAAGTGGTGGTATCAGACAACATTTCAAGCATCTGAGAATAATAACATATTTTGTCAAGTACCACCACAGAGCCTCCTTTGTCCGCCATTTTGATAATAAGGTCTTTTTTATCTTCCAGCTCCCTTAATGCAGTTTTCTGTGTATAATTCAAATTGCATTCTCTATTTAAAGGGATATTGCTCTGTATTCTATGCAATTCGCCCTCTACTGCCTCCTGGAATATATCCATACTATCAGTACGAAATTTAGTAGGATAATATTTACTGTTAGGGGTTACAAATTTGTGTTGTATATGTTGTTCACATGAATCCCCGTTGTCTGCTTGTAAATCCGTAAGACATAATAGAGATTGCTGTTCTTTAAATGACATGTTACAAAACTGATTATCATAATTGCATTCATGTCTGTCACTAATATGATCTCCTTGTGGCAAGGGGGATTCATGGAAACATCTCCTTAATGTGAGATTCCTAACAAATTTGTTGACCTGTAAAATAGTTGTAAACGGGTCAAAGTTGATAGTTGGCACAAAATTTAAACCCAAAGAAAGTACATCACTTTGTTCCACACTTAATTCTTGGCTAGATAAATTTACAACATCCAAAAATTGTATACCATTACCATGTCCCACATTTATTTGTTCTGCAAGCGGGTGGACATCTGATGGGGTCTTTTTATGCTTGCGGCCCCCCCTTCTGTATCGTTTTTTGATTGTCCCGATTTTTCTCTGTTGTTTCTATTTTTCTGATAATAAGAAGGTTTTGCTTGCTGTGAGTTGTGGGTACCGGGATCCTCATGGATTTCTTCACCTGCCGATTCACATGACTCTGAGGTTTCTAGTTCAGAATTACTGAAACTGACTCTTCTAAGTCAGTTTCAGTAATTCTGAACTAGAAACCTCAGAGTCATGTGAATCGGCAGGTGAAGAAATCCATGAGGATCCCGGTACCCACAACTCACAGCAAGCAAAACCTTCTTATTATCAGAAAAATAGAAACAACAGAGAAAAATCGGGACAATCAAAAAACGATACAGAAGGGGGGGCCGCAAGCATAAAAAGACCCCATCAGATGTCCACCCGCTTGCAGAACAAATAAATGTGGGACATGGTAATGGTATACAATTTTTGGATGTTGTAAATTTATCTAGCCAAGAATTAAGTGTGGAACAAAGTGATGTACTTTCTTTGGGTTTAAATTTTGTGCCAACTATCAACTTTGACCCGTTTACAACTATTTTACAGGTCAACAAATTTGTTAGGAATCTCACATTAAGGAGATGTTTCCATGAATCCCCCTTGCCACAAGGAGATCATATTAGTGACAGACATGAATGCAATTATGATAATCAGTTTTGTAACATGTCATTTAAAGAACAGCAATCTCTATTATGTCTTACGGATTTACAAGCAGACAACGGGGATTCATGTGAACAACATATACAACACAAATTTGTAACCCCTAACAGTAAATATTATCCTACTAAATTTCGTACTGATAGTATGGATATATTCCAGGAGGCAGTAGAGGGCGAATTGCATAGAATACAGAGCAATATCCCTTTAAATAGAGAATGCAATTTGAATTATACACAGAAAACTGCATTAAGGGAGCTGGAAGATAAAAAAGACCTTATTATCAAAATGGCGGACAAAGGAGGCTCTGTGGTGGTACTTGACAAAATATGTTATTATTCTCAGATGCTTGAAATGTTGTCTGATACCACCACTTATAATATCCTAAAGAGCAACCCTCTTGTAATTTACAAACAGCAATTGTCCTCCATTCTGAATAAAGGTCTAGAAAAGGGTCATCTAACACAAAAACAAATAGATTTCTTAAATGTGCAACATCCAATAACCCCCATTATCCATGCCCTCCCCAAAATACACAAGGGGATGAATCCTCCTCCTCTACGACCCATAATATCAGGCATTGGGTCTTTAAATGAGAAATTGGGTGAATGGCTGGATACAGTGCTGCAACCATTAGTGAAAAGGCTACCAGGATACATCAAGGATACCACCGATGTACTAAAATACATGCATAATTGCATGTGGTCAAATAAATATACATGGGTCACTTTAGATGTTGTAGCACTGTATCCCTCCATTCCCCACTCATTTGCCCTTTTGGCATTAGAATATAATCTTCACAAATACAGTAGTTTCTCAAATGTGTTCATTGATTATGTGTTGGAGATCACGGCTTATCTCCTAACACACAATTATTTCACATTTGATGAAACTTTTTATGTTCAGACCTCAGGGGTCTCAATGGGGGCCAAATTCTCTCCATCTTTGGCTAACCTATCGATGGCCTTCTGGGAAGAAAAGTATATATATTCAGTGGATAATCCCTATTCTGGTTCCCTTGCCTGGTATGGCAGATACATCGATGACTTGCTGCTCATATGGAGTGGCGATGTATCTGCCATACCGGGCTTTACGGATTACTTGAATTGTAATCAATATAATCTGAGATTTACTTGTTTCCACCATTCCGAAAATATCAGTTTCTTGGATCTAAAACTGACTGGGAAACCAGGCCGGATAGTGATGACAGAGACATACCGTAAAGAGGTGTCTGGCAACACTATCTTAAAGGCAAACAGCCACCACCCACTGCATACAATTAAAAGTATTCCAGTGGGGGAGTTCATAAGAGCAAGGAGAAATTGTAGCACAGATACAGCCTTTTTTGGGGAATGTGCTAACATCTGGGATCGTTTGAAAAAGCGAGGTTATCCACATTGGATGTTACACAGGGGTCTAAAAATAGCGAAAAATAAATCTAGAACAGACCTATTAGGACTTACAACCAATCACAACCAAAAAAGATTCTCTACCAGATATGATTATCCTCTACAAGATGGAAAGAAAAAAGATGGTTCTGACAATACATGTATTTTGTCTGCAAAAGTTCGGACAAATGAGTTTATACCAACACTAGTCCTAACTTATAGCAGACAATTTCCTGAAATTAAGAAAGTTATTCAAAAATGTATTCCAATCTTGTATGAGGATAAAATTCTGAGAGAAGTCTTACAAAATGGATGCCGTGTGGTCTCAAAGAGACCCGGAACTTTAGGCAAAATGCTTTCACCCTCCATGTACAGTCCAATGCAGGCCAAGGACCCACCCACATGGTTAAAATATACGGGCTTTTCTAAGTGTGGAAGTAATAGATGTATAACATGTAAATTTGCTATTAATACCAAGGAATTTTCTAACTCATCTCACTTAGAAAGCTTTCCCATTAAGAGCTATATAAACTGTGGCACAACTGGGGTTGTCTACATTATTACATGCACATTATGTGATCTAATATATATTGGCTGCACAAGCAGAAAATTCAAAGATAGACTGCGAGAACACCTGAATTATATCTGTAATCCATCAGCAACAGGTATATCAAATGCGGCCAAACATTTTATAAATGTCCATGGACGTAATGTAGACAACCTCAGCACATTTGCCTTTGAACGAGTTACATTACCAAAGAGGGGTGGAAATCTGAAACAAAAAATTCTTCTCAGAGAGGCATTTTGGATCTGGAGATTGAGCACAAGATATCCTTTGGGACTCAATCTCAAAAGGGAATTAATGTATCTATACTGAAAGTGACGTGCAGCATTGGTATGGTTTTGCTAATGTTTTTAGCCCAACATATATATCTATATGTTCATTTTAACTTTAAAGGTTTATCTTTTCCTCTTGTGATGGTCTTTTTTCTCCTTACCAAAATATCATCATAAAAACAATACAAAAATTAGTAGGCATTAGTGTTGGAACTAAAACCGCACATGCGGCTGACGGTGTTCACACTGATCAACCCTACAATGGGTGTAGCAGAAGGATGAGAACGTGTTTTCTTCTCTCTGCACACCCTTGTACATTAGATGAATAAGGAATACTCAAGTATTACGGGTTGAACTGGAATACCAGTATAGACGCATGTGCGGTTTTTGGATATCTGTATTTGTTGTTTTAATAATTTAAAAAAAAGCCTTGGGTATAAATAGCTTATGTCCCGGAAATGAGATGAGGATGTGAACAATATATAGGACTCTGTATAATGACTCACTATGTCTCCGAAAAATAAGGATAACTGTAAACCAGTCTATACAGTCTAATAACCTGTCCACGGCGTACATGTATGAAATGGATAAATATATAGAATTATAATAAATTCTTTTTTTTTTTTTTATATGCGGGTCAACTGTGATTGTAAATTCATCTTATTGCTATATTAATCTCATCGTTATATCAGATAGACCAAAGGAATTTGGAATACAAAGTCTCAATTTTTGGAAACAAAAACTCAATTGCATTAAAAATGAGATGGGATTAGTAGCAACTTCTGACCACCATATATATATATTTTATATTTTATATATATAAATGTTTGTTTTACATCTATCAAACAATTTATTCCATGATATATGATACGCCGTGGATTTGTTATATGGATCAACCATTGAATATATTGTGTCCGGTAAAAGCGGTTCTTTCTTTCAGTTTAAAGATTGACCCCGGTTCATACAATGCGTTTTTTGAGTATAATGAAGAAAACCAAATATTCCAGTATAACGGATGAATGAAGAAATTAAAAGATCAATGTATGGAACTAAAGCAATATGTGATACAAATGGGACATTATAATAAGATAAAATATTGCTTTTGTGCGCCGACTGAGACTCGGAGATTTTGTGTTTATCCTTATCTTTGTCTTTTGAATATTACACCTATTCATTCACAACTCATGTTGAATTAGAATACTATGCCAAGTATGTTTGGAGAGACGGCCTACAGAGGATTTTATATTAGTTAGTTAAATATAGAGAGATGTTTTATTTTATGTATATTTTTTTCCATGTAATACTATTGGGATTTTGATTGTGCAACATGTGATTGGGTTTACACAGGTGTCTCCCATGGGCCCAGCCGATTCTGCTGCCCGCCCTGTTCCATTATGCTCCTCCCTTACTAGGAGGTGATGATGGCGGGTGGATAGTATTTTAAGGCTTGGAACATGGGAGACACCTAGGATCATGACTAAGAACTCAATAGTTCGAAACGCGTAGATCCGGGGTACCGGGGACCACCAGTGTTTGTCATTGATTGCTGTACTCACCTGGATTTTTTATGGTGTTAATAAAGACCGGGACTTTCATATCATCCACCGCGGTGCTGGAGCATTTATTCCCATTTTCTTCTGCTTACAAGGGACTGGCTTGAGTCTGCCCCGTGCACCACTGTGCAGGACGATGAGGTGAGCTGGCTACAATCTTTCTTTACATAACAGAGCTAAACCAGATATTCAAAAGGTCAGACTGATTTTGGTGGTAAATAGAGATGAGCAAATTTAAAAATAATTTGATTCGGCCGGTTTGCCAAATTTTTTGAAAAAATGTGGTTAGATCCGAATTTATTCACGGCAGATCAAGTTAAAAAACGGCTATTTCCGGGCTGCAGAGAGCCTTTATAGTGGTGTAGAACACTGTGCCTTGCAGTAACACACATAGGGAGTCTGCTGTGGTAGTGAAACAATACTGTGAGTCAGTATTACATGCGGATGACAGGCGTCACTCTTAGAATTGCTGCACACTTCACTTATTTGGGCAGTCACGGGGCCAAAACTGACCAAATAACTCGAGTATGAACTCAGCCTTACAGGTCGATGTTAGCGCCAAGAAGAAGCGCACTGCTTTTACACCGTCGTCAGCTGATTCCACATAGATGTCTACAGAACCTGTTCTATTAAACGCTTATACAAGTAGAGCCCCAGACAGAGTGGAGAGGGTGTCAGCAGTAAGTCTGTGTTGACGTCACTGATTATTTTGCCCTTCCTCTGATTCGTCAGAACAATAACCCCCAAAATACAGATCCTGTCTGTTGAGCATCCGCATTCACTCGGTCAGCATTCGGTCAGTAATCCATCAGTAATGCTAATGCCAAAAAAAACAGGAGTGGATCCAAAACAGAGATGACACGTGAATGGAATATTTGCATGCCTTCTGTGTTTTGTACCCACTCCTGCTTTTGGCTACCAAATCACAAGCCAATTCTGATGGGACCATAAAGGCCTTACAGCTGCTACACAGACAGGATCCGTTGTGCGTCTCATTTTTCCTTCCTTTTGACAGATCAGAAGAAGGGTCAAATAAATGATGATGTTGTGACGAAACCAACCTCGCCACAGTGTTTTGGAGGGGGCTGGTTGCCAGCCTCCTGCCTCAGGATTATGGCCCATACTAACTTTAAAGAAGACAGGCCGGCCGCACAGCTTAAATCTGTCTTTGGAATTGTATTTTGTTATGTGAGGGTACCCAGATGGCTAGTTTAATTGTATTCGTGTGGTCTGAGTGCCATTCGCCTAATGATATGCACTCAGACTTGAGCTATCTGGGAATATGTTAAATGTCTGTGGTTGCTGGGAGGGTGTGACATTGTGTGTTTAAATGGTGATGTCTGTCCTGTTGTCTCCACATGTGTATTGGCGATCTCCCCTTTGTCCTGAGAGATAATTGGATTATTCCTCAGTTGTCTCTGGGGCAGAGAGGAGGAAACCATGATGCATTGTGGGGATGTGTTGTATCTGTTCGGTGTGTCGCAGTCTCCATTCTGGTCCCCTGGGGGCGTGTCCACCAGATGGGGACCTGCATAAATACGGGCGGGTAGCCCTCAATAAAGTGTTCCTGTTTTATCCTTCATCATGTTGAGACTGGTGTTTGGATAACTGATCAAACTGGGGGATTGCTATACGCTGAAGATTTGCTATACTCCCCTGGCATAACTACTAGCTCTTGTAAGAGCTGTTCCTGCTCTCTGGCTGTAGGAGAGGTTCACCCACTGGAGCCTGGAGCCTTGTAGTAGGTCCAGCGTGGGTGGAGGACGGTGAGACCCCAACCAAGCTACGGCGGTTCGTGGAGTCTGCAGTGCGTACGGTGTCAAGTGGAGTGCTTGGAGTCCTCGGAAAGCACTAGGAGCATCTATCAACGGAGGTACCCGGTCAGGGTGCCAGGCGTTCCGTTACATTTGGTGGCAAGCAGTGGAATGGCGTCCTAGTGTGAGGAGAAGCAGCTCGGAGACACCGTTCGTGGAGTATATTGAGGGCAACGCTAGTATCCGTACAGCGCCCATGGCTACAGCAGGATGGAATCGGCTAGTCTTCGAACAGCGTTTCACTACGAGGAGGATGATGACCCGGACTGGAGGGATGCAGTCCGGAAAGGCGTCTGGCACGAGGCCCTGGAAGATGTACAGCGTCGGCGGGGCGAGTGTCTCCCCAGTGAGGAGCAGCAGTTGCGGAAGCGAGTGGCCTGCGAATGCCCCTTCTGGGAGAGGAGCCCCTGAATGAGTGGGTGACAGAACTGGAGAGCCTGGTATGGAAGGAGCTTTGGCTAGATGACGCCTACCAGGCACTCTGGTGGTATGTGATTCGGCACTCTCCCTGGATGGCTGAGCACGACAGACCCGAGGGTGAGGATTATGATGGCCCTGGCCTGTTGTTTGAGGCCTTCGCAGAACCGGAGTTCGGACATGCTGGAGGGTCCCGGTTCTGGGATATCTATGACTACAGAGAGGCTATGCATGATTGGGCTACAGCGAGAGAGGTGAGACAAGACCTGGCATCTCTAGTGACAAAGGAGTGGGAGCTGGAGCAGGACTACCGATACTTCTTCAGCTCAATTCGGTCCCAATATACACTGCCAGAGAGCTGGGTGGCAGTCCCAGACCTACAACCCTACAGCTGGGAAGACCCGACTGAAGTATCCCCTGCTTCAGTACCAGCTACAGAGGTAGGGGTCCTCATAGACTGGTCCTGTGAGGAACCACAACAGGCAGGTGGAGACGGGACCGAGGGCTCTCCACCGGGATGCTGGGATGCTGGCCCAGACCCTCAGCGGCAGCCGGAGTTGCCAGGTGTGGACGCAGGTGATCCTGACTCGCAAATGTTGAGGGACCTCACAGACTGGTCCTGGGAGGACCCACAGATGGCAGGTGGAGATGGGACCGAGGTCTCTCTACTGGCCCTACAGGGATGCTGGGCCGCCTGCCCAGATCTCCAGCGGCAGTGCATATCACAGGGAGAGGAGACAACTGGTCTGTCACGGACGGTGTACAGGAAACAAGGCAAAGCAACATGTATAAATGACTCGCTGGATCCAAAAGCTAAGGAACCAAGGGAGACCCCTGCAGGAGACCTGGCACTTTCCCTGGCTGCTCAGCCTATGCAAAGATCCTAATGGTGGAGGTTTGCATATCCACGAACCTTGACTATAAAGCCCTGAGCACCCTACAATAGTGAGGGGACACGACCACCGGCTCCCTACACAAGATACGGAGGGAGTCAGAGTCACCTGGAATCCAGCAAACAGAAAATAAACTATAAAGGTACAACACTTAGCTTTGTAGCAGACAGGAGAACAAGGTCAGCATGCACACACACTCCAGGAAGAAGTATAAGCCGCCCAGAAAAGCCTTCTGGGGAAGAATTTAAAGGGAAGCAATTAGTCCAACACATGACAGCTGAGAGAGGCTAACGAGAGGAGGAGCTGAATACCACAACACAGAAACTCAAGGAGGAGGTTCTGAAAGGCCTCTGTCAGAGCTTCTCAGCTGTCTGGTTGTGACAGTACCCCTCCCTCTACGAGTGGACTCCGGACACTCAGAACCCACATTCTCAGGATGGGACCTATGGAAAGCCCTGATGAGACGAGAGGCCTTAATGTCCGTCACTGGGACCCACATCCTCTCCTCAGGACCATACCCCTCCCAATGAACAAGGTACTGAAGAGAACCGCGGACAAGACGAGAATCCACAATCCTAGAGACCTGAAATTCAAGATTCCCATCAACCATAATCGGAGGAGGAGGCAAAGGCGAGGGTACAATGGGTTGAACATAAGGTTTCAATAAGGACTTATGAAAAACATTATGGATCTTCAAGTCTGAGGAAGATCAAGACGGTATGCAACAGGATTGATGACAGACAGGATTTTGTAAGGCCCAATAAACCTAGGACCCAACTTCCAGGAGGGAACCTTCAATTTGATATTCTTGGTAGACAACCACACCAGATCACCAACATTCAGGTCCGGACCAAGCACACGTCTCTTATCTGCCACACGCTTATATCTCTCACTCATGCTCTTTAGATTATCCTGAATCTTTTGCCAAATAGATGACAAAGACGAGGAGAATCTGTCCTCATCAGGTAAACCAGAAGACCCCTCTCCCGAGAAAGTCCCAAACTGCGGATGAAACCCATATGCACCAAAAAATGGTGACTTATCAGAGGACTCCTGACGACGGTTATTTAAAGCAAACTCAGCAAGGGACAAAAAAGAACACCAATCCTCCTGATTCTCCGCCACAAAACAGCGCAGATATGTCTCCAGATTCTGATTGACGCGCTCTGTCTGGCCATTCGACTGCGGGTGGAAAGCAGAAGAGAATGACAACCGAACCCCCAAGCGAGAACAGAAAGCCTTCCAGAATCTGGAAACAAACTGCGTGCCCCTATCAGAGACTATGTCTGAAGGAATACCGTGCAATTTGACAATGTGATCAACAAATGCCTGCGCCAGCGTCTTAGCATTGGGCAAACCAGGAAAAGGGATGAAATGCACCATTTTGCTAAAACGGTCCACCACCACCAGAATCACAGTCTTCCCCGAGGAACGAGGCAGGTCCGTTATGAAGTCCATGGACAGATGTGTCCAAGGACGGGAAGGAATGGGTAAGGGAAGGAGAGGACCTGATGGCCGTGAATGAGGGACTTTGGCACGAGCGCAAGTCTCGCAGGCTGCCACAAAACCCTCAACCGACTTACGAAGCGCAGGCCACCAGAATCTCCGAGCGATGAGATCCAGTGTGGCTCTTACCCCCGGGTGCCCAGCAAGGACCGTATCGTGGTGTTCTTTAAAAATCTTGTGTCTTAAAGCGAGAGGCACAAACAACCTCCCAGGAGGACAAAGGTCAGGAGCCTCTGACTGGGCTGCCTGCACCTCTGCCTCCAATTCAGGAAAAAGAGCAGAGACCACCACACCTTCAGCCAAAATGGGACCCGGGTCTTCAAAATTCCCGCCTCCCGGAAAACAACGTGACAGGGCATCTGCCTTCACATTCTTAACTCCAGGGCAGAACGTGACAACAAAATTAAACCTAGAAAAGAACAACGACCATCTGGCCTGTCTCGGGTTCAGACGCTTGGCTGACTCCAAGTAGGCCAGATTTTTATGGTCAGTAAATACGGTAATAGGGTGTCTGGCTCCCTCTAGCCAATGGCGCCATTCCTCAAAAGCCAACTTGATGGCCAACAATTCCCTATCTCCCACATCGTAATTTCTCTCTGCGGAGGAGAGTTTTCTTGAGAAAAAGGCACACGGTCGCCAATTGGCAGGAGAGGAACCCTGAGACAAGACCGCCCCCACACCCACCTCAGAAGCATCAACCTCAACTATGAAGGGTAAAGAAACATCAGGTTGCACCAAGATGGGAGCGGAAGCAAAACTCTCCTTGATATCAGAAAAAGCCTTACGCGCCTCTACTGACCAAGAAGAAAAATCTACCCCCTTTCTGGTCATATCAGTGAGTGGTTTAACAATAGAAGAATAATTCAAAATGAACTTCCTGTAATAATTGGCAAAGCCCAAAAAACGCATCAGCGCCTTCTGATTCTCAGGAAGCTCCCACTCAAGCACAGCGCGGACCTTCTCGGGGTCCATGGGAAAACCAGAAGCGGAGAGAAGAAACCCCAGAAATTATATTTCTGGAACCGCAAACACACATTTTTCCAGTTTCGCATATAATTTATTCTCCCGCAGGATGAGCAAGACCTGACGTAAATGTTCCTTATGAGTTTTGAAATCGGGAGAAAAAATCAAAATGTCATCCAAATACACCAATACAAATTTTCCCATCAAATGATAAAAAATGCTGTTCACGAAATGCTGAAAAACGGCTGGGACATTCATCAAACCAAAAGGCATAACCAAATTTTCAAAATGGCCCTCATGGGTATTGAAGGCCGTCTTCCATTCGTCCCCTTCTCTGTCCCTGACCAGGTTGTATGCCCCTCTTAAATCTAATTTGGAAAAGACTTTAGCCCCAACAACCTGGTTAAATAGGTCCGGGATCAGAGGAAGCGGATAAGGGTCACGAATTGTGATATTGTTCAGCTCCCTGAAATCCAGACAAGGTCTTAAAGAACCATCTTTTTTCTTAACAAAGAAAAAACCAGCGGCAACAGGTGACTTCGAGGGTCGTATGTGTCCCTTTCTCAGACTCTCAGAGATATAAGCACGCATAGCGATCCTCTCAGGTTGGGAAAGATTGTATAAACGAGATTTAGGCAGCTTGGCGTCTGGGATGAGATTAATAGGGCAATCGTACTCCCTGTGCGGGGGCAAATCCTGAACTCCACTCTCAGAGAAGACATCCGAAAATTCAGAGAGAAAAGATGGTACAGTCTTAGTAGCAACCTCAGAAACAGATGTCATGAGGCAATTCTCTCTGCAAAAGTCACTCCAACCATTTATTTGCCTCGCTTGCCAATCAATGGTGGGGTTATGCTTAGTGAGCCAGGGCAGCCCCAACACCAGAGGGGTAGGTAAACCGCTAAGGACGAAACATGACACATCCTCAACATGAGCATCACTCACAATTAAACGGATATTGTGAACTATGCCCTTTAATGATTTTTGAGAAAGTGGAGCGGAATCGATAGCAAAAACAGGAATATCCTTTCCCAAAGTGCGCACCTGGAAACCATGAGTTATTGCAAATTGATTATCAATGAGATTAACCGCTGCTCCACTATCCACAAAAATCTCACAAAAAATGTTCTTGCTCTCTAGCGCCACCCTAGCCGGCAGGACAAAACGGGAACTACAAGCAAATGGAAAACCTTCAATTTCCGCCTCAACCCTGCCAATAGTAACAGACGGAACATTTTTAAAAGATTTTTTCCTGTTTGTTTCTTTAGTACTCCCATAAAACTGCCTGAATCTCCTAGAGGGACAAATATTTGCCAAATGATTTATACCTCCACAACAAAAACAAACCCTCCCATGCGAGCTGAATCTTCTATTGTCAGAAGCAATCAACCCCAGCTGCATGGGCTCCTGCTCAGATGGGGCTGCCGGCGACTGAGACCCCTGCGCACAGAACGGGACCGCTGCACTGTCCTGGGACTGAGTATGACAGGAAGGGGACATCTCTCCTCTCTCTTCAAGACGCCTGTCAATACGAACGGCATGAGACATAGCAGAGTCCAAAGAAATAGGCCTCTCATGAAAGGCAAATGCATCTTTCAATCCCTCTGAAAGACCATGGCAAAATTGACTTCGGAGTGCAGCATCATTCCAACCAGTATCAACTGCCCATCTCCGAAATTCTGAGCAGTATATCTCTGCGGATTGTTTATCCTGGCATAATAGACGTAGTTTAGACTCAGCCAGAGCAATACGATCCGGATCATCATATATCTGACCCAGGGCTAAAAAGAATTCATCCACTGAACGGAGAGGCCGTGCCCCCTCCGGCAGCGAAAAGGCCCAGGACTGAGCGTTACCTCTGAGCAGCGATATAATGATCCCCACCCTCCGTTCCTCATCACCAGAGGAGTGGGAAGAAGGCGAAAATAGAGTTTGCAAGCCTCTCTAAAATGCACAAAATTCTCACTACCCCCGGAGAATGTATCCGGGAGCGAGATCTTAGGCTCAGAACAAACTCCATGAACGCAAGCTGAACCGGTCACTTGAAGCTGAGAAAAAGTCTTACGGAGATCAGCTACCTCCAATGAAAGACCCTGGAAGCGTTCAGCCAAAAGTGAAACCGGATCCATGCTTGAGACGGTTATGGCGGCTTATAATGTCACGGACGGTGTACAGGAAACAAGGCAAAGCAACATGTATAAATGACTCGCTGGATCCAAAAGCTAAGGAACCAAGGGAGACCCCTGCAGGAGACCTGGCACTTTCCCTGGCTGCTCAGCCTATGCAAAGATCCTAATGGTGGAGGTTTGCATATCCACGAACCTTGACTATAAAGCCCTGAGCACCCTACAATAGTGAGGGGACACGACCACCGGCTCCCTACACAAGATACGGAGGGAGTCAGAGTCACCTGGAATCCAGCAAACAGAAAATAAACGATAAAGGTACAACACTTAGCTTTGTAGCAGACAGAAGAACAAGGTCAGCATGCACACACACTCCAGGAAGAAGTATAAGCCGCCCAGAAAAGCCTTCTGGGGAGGAATTTAAAGGGAAGCAATTAGTCCAACACATGACAGCTGAGAGAGGCTAACGAGAGGAGGAGCTGAATACCACAACACAGAAACTCAAGGAGGAGGTTCTGAAAGGCCTCTGTCAGAGCTTCTCAGCTGTCTGGTTGTGACACGGTCTCTCTCCCCAGCGGCAACCTGAGTTCCAGGGGGAGGAGATGCGGGGTCCCTCTGCCTTACAGCAACCAGAGTCCTGGGGAGGAGAGGCAACTGGCCTCACCTTCCACCAGCAGCCGGAGATACCGGGAAAAGGGGAACACAAGACCCTCTGCATGGGCGCAGATGAGACCGCGGGCTCGGTGCCAGTCCTACAGGGATGCTGGACAGTCGGTCCAGATCCCCATCCATCTCCGCAGGGATACCAGGAGGAGGAGGTAAGCGAGCCCTCCCCTTCCCAGCTACTTCCCAACAGAGTTCTGGGGGCAGGGGATGAGCCTGCGCTACCCACTGATTTCTTCCCAGCGGAAGAGCTGGCATCAGGGCAGAGCGCAGTCGGCCTCTGCCCTCCTCTATCCTCTTCTCCAGAGCCGGACATCCCACAGGCTACCCCAGCGGAAGTGCTGGCATCTGGCCAGAGTGCAGTCGGCCTCTGCCCTCCCCTATCCTCTTCTCCAGAGCCGGACTCCCCACCGGCTACCCCAGCGGAAGTGCTGGCATCTGGGCAGAGTGCAGTCGGCCTCTGCCCTCCCCTATCCTCTTCTCCAGAGCCAGACTCCCCACCGGCTACCCCCGCGGAAGAGCTGGCATCTGGGCAGAGCGCAGTCGGCCTCTGCCCACCAAGTACCTACAGCTCCAAGCTGGAGAACCACAAGGCAGCAAGGAGTCGCAGATGCCCACTCAACAGCTGGGGACATACAGAACAGAGCCAGGCCCCAAAATTCAACAGTTCCAGTATGGGGTTGTGGTTGGACTGCCAGACTAACTCAGGTACTGACCGTGAGGTCAGGTATCTGGTTAGTCTTCCCTGGAAGAGGGAGATGTGTGACAAAACCAACCTCGCCACAGTGTTTTGGAGGGGGCTGGTTGCCAGCCTCCTGCCTCAGGATTATGGCCCATACTAACTTTAAAGAAGACAGGCCGGCCGCACAGCTTAAATCTGTCTTTGGAATTGTATTTTGTTATGTGAGGGTACCCAGATGGCTAGTTTAATTGTATTCGTGTGGTCTGAGTGCCATTCGCCTAATGATATGCACTCAGACTTGAGCTATCTGGGAATATGTTAAATGTCTGTGGTTTCTGGGAGGGTGTGACATTGTGTGTTTAAATGGTGATGTCTGTCCTGTTGTCTCCACATGTGTATTGGCGATCTCCCCTTTGTCCTGAGAGATAATTGGATTATTCCTCGGTTGTCTCTGGGGCAGAGAGGAGGAAACCATGATGCATTGTGGGGATGTGTTGTATCTGTTCGGTGTGTCGCAGTCTCCATTCTGGTCCCCTGGGGGCGTGTCCACCAGATGGGGACCTGCATAAATACGGGCGGGTAGCCCTCAATAAAGTGTTCCTGTTTTATCCTTCATCATGTTGAGACTGGTGTTTGGATAACTGATCAAACTGGGGGATTGCTATACGCTGAAGATTTGCTATACTCCCCTGGCATAACTACTAGCTCTTGTAAGAGCTGTTCCTGCTCTCTGGCTGTAGGAGAGGTTCACCCACTGGAGCCTGGAGCCTTGTAGTAGGTCCAGCGTGGGTGGAGGACGGTGAGACCCCAACCAAGCTACGGCGGTTCGTGGAGTCTGCAGTGCGTACGGTGTCAAGTGGAGTTCTTGGAGTCCTCGGAAAGCACTAGAAGCATCTATCGACGGAGGTACCCGGTCAGGGTGCCAGGCGTTCCATTACAGATGTCAGCCAGGCCGAAAGGCAAAAGAGTGGCCCAGTCATGAAGTGGGGAGGTGGAAGCAGCATAAGGACACCACAGAGTGGCTAAATGACAGAGTCTGGAGGTGGCGGCAGCATCAGGAGGAGGCCACAGAGTGGCACAATGACAGAGTGTGGAGGTGGCGGCAGCAGGAGGCAATAGAGTGGCAAGGTGACATAGTGTGGAGGTGGCAGCAGCATGAGGAGACCACAGAGTGGCAAGGTGACATAGTGTGGAGGTGGCAGCAGCATCAGGAGGCCACAGAGTTACCCAGTGACAGAGTGGGGAGGTGGGTGGCAATACCAGTACCAGCTAAAGATGCTGGGTAAAAGAAGGAGCACTTGGCATCAGATGTGTGGCATCATTCATTCAAGAACCACTGGGTTGCTGGTCAAGACAAGACCACTAGCTGAAACTGGGAGCTCAGGTTTTCAAAGTGACCCCTGCTGCTATGGCCCCTTACTCTGCTACGACCTGTGCCTGCACCAGAAACATTTAGGCCTCTGCCACTCCCCTGTGCAGGTCCTGGCACTTCTCTGTCTGACATACTGTTAGATCAAATAAATAAATAAAAATGAAATTAAAACACCCCAAAAAAGTCTGTAATTTTCTCACTTCACCACTCAACGGCTAATAAGCCCTTTTTTTCCCCACTAATACACACAAAACAGGGCTTTAGAAAATATAACTGCACCGCTGAACGGCAAATATATTTTTCTTTAGCCACTAATACACGACAAAAAGGGCTTTAGAACATATAACTGCATTGCAAATGGCAAATTTTATTTACCTTTGCCACGTGACACCTGCCATTTGCTCAGGCCCTTTGAGTACGCCACGTTATTTGTCAGTCGCCAGGAGTATGGGATGAACAACGTCATTTCACTGCTTCATGTCCTGGAACAGATGGTGGTAACAATAGCTGATCAGGGGACAGGAGACGTGGCGCCTAGATTACATGGCCACATGAGCCCTGTGGGGGCTGAACTGGAAGAGGAGTAGGAGGGTGAGGAGGACATTGGAGCACAGGCAATGTGTAGTGAAATGGGTGGTTTATATACTCAGCTGACAGTAGAGGAGAAGCAGGAGCAGCCAGAAGAGCTACAGGGCGATGAGAAAGATGAGATAAAAGACCCAGACACACCATTGCATTATGCAGTGGAGATGGAGGCAGGGAGTCCCTCCGAGTCACTTGCACAAATGGCCCGATGCATGCTCACTTGCTTGCGTAGTGACAGATGAATAGTCACCATTCGGCAGAGGGATGACTTCTGGCTCTCCACCTTGTTGGACCCTCGCTACCGGTCTGGAATGGGGGCCTTTTTTACACCCAGTGAGAGGGAGGAAAAACTAAACTATATCAGAAACATCCTATGTAGTCAGTTGGCCGCTGCCTATCTGCGCCATCGTCCATCCTATCGCAGATCTGGCCGGGGGAGGGGGCCCTCTGCACGTACGTTCCATTGCCATGGCTGCTGGGGAGGGGTGGGGTGGCAGGAGCAGTACCAGCTACTGCAGCAGCAGCATGAGTCTACAGTTGATGATGAGTAGCATTCTTCACCCGCATAGTGAAGAAACTACTCACCAGCAGCAGCAGGTAGACCTGGAGAAGGAGAAGAACCTGAACCAGCAGGTGGTGGCATACTTGTACAGCACCCTGCCAACCCACATAGAAGATCCTCTGGACTACTGGGCAGCCAAACTGGATTTGTGGGCGCAACTAGCAGTTTACCCTGGAAAAGCTGTCCTGTCTGGCCAGTAATGTGGCATCAGAGTGGGTGTTTAGTGCGGCGAGGGCCATAGTAACCCCAAGGAGAACTCGCCTGTCCACCCAAAATGTGGAGAGACTGACCTGTCAAGATGAATCAGGCGTGAATCAGCCAGGATTTACACCCACCAATGCCTGATGCATCAGACTAGATCATCCATGGTGCCACACCAACACTTTGACAAAAGAGACCGGTATCTTCTGCCTACCTGCCTTAGCTACTCCTCTGATGCTGCCACCCGCCTGATGCCACACATCTAATGTCAAGTGCTCCTTCTTTCACCCACCTTTGTCAGCGGGTACTGGTTGTGCCACCCACTGCCCCACTCTGTCATTGGGTCACTTTCAGGTCTCCTGCTGCTGCTGCTGCCATCTCCACACTATGTCACCTTGCTACTCTGTGGTCTCCTGATGCTGTTGCTGCTGCCATCTCCACACTATGTCACCTTGCCACTCTGTGGTATCCTGATGCTGCTGCTGCCATCTCCACACTATCTCACCTTGTCACTCTGTGGTCTCCTGATGCTGATGCCATCTCCACACTATGTCACCTTTCCACTCTGTGGTATTCTGATGCTGATGCTGATGCCATCTCCCCACTATCTCACCTTGCCACTCTGTGGTCTCCTGATGCTGCTGCTGCCATAACAACACTATGTCACCTTACCACTCTGTGGTATCCTGATGTTTATGCTGATGCCATCTCCACACTATGTCACTTTTCCCCTCTGTGGTTTTCTGATGATGCTGCTGCCATCTCCACACTATGTCACCTTGCCACTCTTTGGTCTCCTGATGCTGTTGCTGCCATCTCCACAGTATGTCACCTTGCCACTCTGTGGTTTCCTGATGCTGCTTCTGCCTTCCCCACACTATGTCACCTTGCTACTCTGTGGCCTACTGATGATGCTGCCGTCGCCCCCTCCAAACCCTGTTATTGTGCCACTCGGTGGCCTTCTCCTGATGCTGCTGCTACCGCCAACTCCAGACTCTGTCATTGTGCCACTCGTTGGCCTTCTACTGACGCTGCTGATGCTGCCGCCAACTCCAGATTCTGTCATTGTGCCACTCGGTGGTCTTCTCCTGATGCGGCCAACTCCAGACTCGGTCATTGTGTAACTCGTTGGCCTTCTACTGACGCTGCTGATGCTGCCGCCAACTCCAGATTCTGTCATTGTGCCACTTGGTGGTCTTCTCCTGATGCGGCCAACTCCAGACATGGTCATTGTGCCACTCATTCGCCTTCTCCTTATGCTGCTGCTGTCAACTCCAGACTCTGTCATTGTGCCACTCTGTGGTCTCTTCATGCTGCTGCCAACTCCACACTCTGAAATTGTGCCACTCTATGGTCTCCTCATGCTGCAGCCACATCCACACTCTGTCATTGTGTTGCTCTATTGTCTCCTGATGCTGGCGCCACTTACAGACTCTGTCATTGTGCAGCTCTGTGGTCTCCTCATGCTGCTGCCACATCCAGACTCTGTAATTGTGCCACTCTGTGGTCTCCTGATGCTGGCGCCACCTCCAGACTTTGTCATTGTGCCGCTCTGTGGTCTCCTCATGCTGCTGCTACCTGCCTACTCTGTCATTGTGCCACTCTGTGGTCTATGCATGCTGCTGCCACATCCAAACTCTGTCATTGTGCCGTTCTGCGGCCTACTGAAGCTGCCGCTTCCTCCGGACGCTGGCGCCACCTCCAGACTCATTGTGCCGCTCTTCGGACTCCTGATGCTGCTGTCACATCCACACTCTGTAATTGGGCCGCTCTGCGGCCTACTGAAGCTGCCTATCACGGCTTGGATGTAGTTTGCCGTAACATTTCCGCTGCGCATGCTAGTTGACGGTGGCAACGTGTTGTTGTTGTTGCATGTGGGGGCACTTCCCCTTTAAGGCAGTCTACCTTCCCATTCTGGTTATTACGGGGTTAAGAGGTGTGTAAGGTGGATCTGGGTTTGGCCTAATGGCTCTTATTGTTATGAGTTGTGATCCTGAGGTCAGATTGTCTTCAGTGTTTTGAGCTGGTGCTATTCCATCTGCCCAGTCCTTGAGGGCCATCTTATGGGACATCAATATCACCTGATGTCTTCTGATGTCACCCCTTTGTGTCTGTTTCAGTTTCCTTACCTCACTTGTTGTATGTTTGGTGTGGGTTTATGTTTGGGGTTGTTGTTATGTCTAGTTTGGTGTTTCATTTCTGGCCTGTTTGGTGTTTCAGGTCAGCATGGATGCCAGACATATCCTTTGTATGTCCTAACCTCTGGAAGGGGGTCCCTGGAGTTCCCAGGGGAACTACAAGCAGCCCAGCCTGGTGCCACCATGGTTCATGATGCACAGTGGTCCAAGTTGTTTCTACTGGATTCTGTGTTTGGTGTTCGTGCTGGGTCCTGCCTGGTGTGTGGGTTTGGGCCTAAGTGCATTACCAGGATCCTGTGCTAGCGGCATGGACGGCTCGAGTACCTGTTGCAGCTGTGTCAGGTAGGTGTCCATGTTGGTTCCGTTGGCAGAGGTGTTTTCTGCCACTGGACACTAACCTGTCGTGTCGTCCACTGCTGGCTGCTTTCTTCCCCTTTGTTGCTAGGCCTGTTGGAGACTCCGGTTCCTCAGTGTCTTGGAGGAATCAGCTGTCTCCACCTTCTGACGTCATATTGCAGAGATCATTAGGGTCAGTTGGGCACAGGTTCGAGAGTATGAGCCCCCCTACCTTCAAAGGTGGCTCATACAGTCAGGAGGTCAGGGGTAGGATTTAGGGATGCTTAGTTGGTTTCCAGCTCCCTTTTCCCTGTTTCCAGGCCTAGCTGCTACCTTATTTTCCCCACATTGTACGGTGGAACACCGTGACACTGCCGCCGCTTCCAGACTCTATCATTGTGCCGCTCTGTGGTCTTCTCATGCTGCTGCCACCTCCAGACTCTGTCACTGTGCCGCTCTGTGGTCTCATCATGCTGCTACCACATCCACACTCTGTCATTGTGCCGCTCTGCGGACTCCTGATGCTGCCGCCACCTCCAGACTCTGTTATTGTGCCGCTTTGTGGTCTCCTCATGCTGCTGCCACCTCCAGACTCTGTCATTGTGATGCTCTGTGGTCTCCTCATGCTGCTGACACCTCCAGACTCTGTCATTGTGCCGCTCTGTGGTAACCTCATGCTGTTGCCACCTCTAGACTCTGTCATTGTGCCGCTCTGTGGCCTCCTCATGCTGCTTACACCTCTAGACTCGGTCATTGTGCCGCTCTGTGGTCTCCTGATGCTGCTGCCACCTCCAGACTCTGTCATTGTGCCGATCTGTGGTTTCCTCATGCTGCTGCCACATCCACACTATGTCATTGTGCCGCTCTGTGGTCTCCTCATGCTGCTGACACCTCTAGACTCGGTCATTGTGCCGCTCTGTGGTCTCCTCATGCTGCTGCCACCTCCAGACTCTGTCATTGTGCCGCTATGTGGTTTCCTCATGCTACTGCCACCTCCACACTCTGTCATTGTGCCGCTCTGTGGTCTCATGATGCTGCTGCCACCTCTGTCATTGTGCCACTCTATGGTCTCCTCATGCTGCTTCCACATCCATACTCTGTCATTGTGCCGCTCTGTGGTCTCCTGATGCTGGCGCCAACTCCAGTCTCTGTAATTGTGCGGCTATGTGGTCTCCTCATGCTGCTGCCACTTCCACACTCTGTTATTGTGCCACTCTGTGGTCTCCTCATGCTGCTGCCACCTCCACACTCTGTAATTGTGCCACTCTATGGTCTCCTCATGCTTCTGCCACATCCATACTCTGTCATTGTGCCGCTCTTCGGACTCCTGATGCTGGCACCACCTCCACACTCTCTCATTGTGCCGCTCTGTGGTCTCCTCATGCTGCTGCCACCTCCACACTCTGTCATTGTGCTGCTCTGTGGTCTCCTCATGCTGCTGCCACAGCCACACGCTGTCATTGTGCCGCTCTGTGGTCTCCTCATGCTGCTGCCACCTCCACACTCTGTAATTGTGCCACTCGGTGGCCTTCTCCAAATGTTGCCAACTCCAGACTCGGTCATTGTGTAACTCGTTGGCCTTCTACTGACGCTGCTGATGCTGCCGCCAAATCCAGATTCTGTCATTGTGCCACTCGGTGGTCTTCTCCTGATGCTGCCATCTCCAGACATGGTCATTGTGCCACTCATTCGCCTTCTCCTTATGCTGCGGCTGTCAACTCCAGACTCTGTCATTGTGCCACTCTGTGGTCTCTTCATGCTGCTGCCAACTCCACACTCTGAAATTGTGCCACTCTATGGTCTCCTCATGCTGCTGCCACATCCACACTCTGTCATTGTGCTGCTCTATTGTCTCCTGATGCTGGCGCCACTTACAGACTCTGTAATTGTGCCGCTCTGTGGTCTCCTGATGCTGGCGCCACCTCCAGACTTTGTCATTGTGCCGCTCTGTGGTCTCCTAATGCTGCTGCTACCTGCCTACTCTGTCATTGTGCCACTCTGTGGTCCATGCATGCTGCTGCCACATCCAAACTCTGTCATTGTGCCGTTCTGTGGCCTACTGAAGCTGCCGCTTCCTCCGGACGCTGTTATTGCGCGGCTCTGTGGTCTCCTGATGCTGGCGCCACCTCCAGACTCTGTCATTGTGCCGCTCTGTGGTCTCCTCATGCTGCTGTCACATCCACACTCTGTAATTGGGCCGCTCTGCGGCCTTCTGAAGCTGCCTATCACGGCTTGGATGTAGTTTGCCGTAACATTTCCGCTGCGCATGCTAGTTGACGGTGGCAACGTGTTGTTGTTGTTGCATGTGGGGGCACTTCCCCTTTAAGGCAGTCTACCTTCCCATTCTGGTTATTACGGGGTTAAGAGGTGTGTAAGGTGGATCTGGGTTTGGCCTAATGGCTCTTATTGTTATGAGTTGTGAGCCTGAGGTCAGATTGTCTTCAGTGTTTTGAGCTGGTGCTATTCCATCTGCCCAGTCCTTGAGGGCCACCTTATGGGACATCAATATCACCTGATGTCTTCTGATGTCACCCCTTTGTGTCTGTTTCAGTTTCCTTACCTCACTTGTTGTATGTTTGGTGTGGGTTTATGTTTGGGGTTGTTGTTATGTCTAGTTTGGTGTTTCATTTCTGGCCTGTTTGGTGTTTCAGGTCAGCATGGATGCCAGACATATCCTTTGTATGTCCTAACCTCTGGAAGGGGGTCCCTGGAGTTCCCAGGGGAACTACAAGCAGCCCAGCCTGGTGCCACCATGGTTCATGATGCACGGTGGTCCAAGTTGTTTCTACTGGATTCTGTGTTTGGTGTTCGTGCTGGGTCCTGCCTGGTGTGTGGGTTTGGGCCTAAGTGCATTACCAGGATCCTTTGCTAGCGGCATGGACGGCTCGAGTACCTGTTGCAGCTGTGTCAGGTAGGTGTCCATGTTGGTTCCGTTGGCAGTGGTGTTTTCTGCCACTGGACACTAACCTGTCGTGTCGTCCACTGCTGGCTGCTTTCTTCCCCTTTGTTGCTAGGCCTGTTGGAGACTCCGGTTCCTCAGTGTCTTGGAGGAATCAGCTGTCTCCACCTTCTGACGTCATATTGCAGAGATCATTAGGGTCAGTTGGGCACAGGTTCGAGAGTATGAGCCCCCCTACCTTCAAAGGTGGCTCATACAGTCAGGAGGTCAGGGGTAGGATTTAGGAATGCTTAGTTGGTTTCCAGCTCCCTTTTCCCTGTTTCCAGGCCTAGCTGCTACCTTATTTTCCCCACATTGTACAGTGGAATACCGTGACACTGCCGCCGTTTCCAGACTCTATCATTGTGCCGCTCTGTGGTCTCCTCATGCTGCTGCCACCTCCAGACTCTGTCACTGTGCCGCTCTGTGGTCTCATCATGCTGCTACCACATCCACACTCTGTCATTGTGCCGCTCTGCGGACTCCTGATGCTGCCGCCACCTCCAGACTCTGTTATTGTGCCGCTTTGTGGTCTCCTCATGCTGCTGACACCTCCAGACTCTGTCATTGTGACGCTCTGTGGTCTCCTCATGCTGCTGACACCTCCAGACTCTGTCATTGTGCCGCTCTGTGGTAACCTCATGCTGTTGCCACCTCTAGACTCTGTCATTGTGCCGCTCTGTGGCCTCCTCATGCTGCTTACACCTCTAGACTCGGTCATTGTGCCGCTCTGTGGTCTCCTGATGCTGCTGCCACCTCCAGACTCTGTCATTGTGCCGATCTGTGGTTTCCTCATGCTGCTGCCACATCCACACTATGTCATTGTGCCGCTCTGTTGTCTCCTCATGCTGCTGACACCTCTAGACTCGGTCATTGTGCCGCTCTGTGGTCTCCTCATGCTGCTGCCACCTCCAGACTCTGTCATTGTGCCGCTATGTGGTTTCCTCATGCTACTGCCACCTCCACACTCTGTCATTGTGCCGCTCTGTGGTCTCCTGATGCTACTGCCACCTCCAGACTGTCATTGTGCCGCTCTGTGGTCTCATGATGCTGCTGCCACCTCTGTCATTGTGCCGCTCTATGGTCTCCTCATGCTGCTTCCACATCCATACTCTGTCATTGTGCCGCTCTGTGGTCTCCTGATGCTGGTGCCAACTCCAGTCTCTGTAATTGTGCGGCTATGTGGTCTCCTCATGCTGCTGCCACTTCCACACTCTGTTATTGTGCCACTCTGTGGACTCCTCATGCTGCTGCCACCTCCACACTCTGTCATTGTGCCACTCTATGGTCTCCTCATGCTTCTGCCACATCCATACTCTGTTATTGTGCCGCTCTTCGGACTCCTGATGCTGGCACCACCTCCACACTCTCTCATTGTGCCGCTCTGTGGTCTCCTCATGCTGCTGCCACATCCACACTCTGTCATTGTGCCGCTCTGTGGTCTCCTCATGCTGCTGCCACCTCCACACTCTGTCATTGTGCTGCTCTGTGGTCTCCTCATGCTGCTGCCACATCCACACGCTGTCATTGTGCCGCTCTGTGGTCTCCTCATGCTGCTGCCACCTCCACACTCTGTCATTGTGCTGCTCTGTGGTCTCCTCATGCTGCTGCCACATCCACACGCTGTCATTGTGCCGCTCTGTGGTCTCCTCATGCTGCTGCCACCTCCACACTCTGTAATTGTGCCACTCTGCGGCCTCCTCATGCTGCTGCCACCTTTCCACTATGTCATAGGGCCACTAGTGGACTTCTCATGCTGTTTCCACCCTCCTCACTTTATAACTGGGCCACTATTTTTCCTTTCGGCCTGGCTGACATCGTCTTTTTTTTTACCTTTCTTCTGATCTGTTAGAAGGAAGGAAAAATTAGGATCCTGTCTGTGTAGCAGCTGTAAGGCCTGTATGGTCCCATCATTATTATTTTGTGATTTGTTAGCCAAAAGCAGGAGTGGGTACAAAACACAGAAGACATGCAAATATTCAATTTACGTGTCATTTCTGTTTCACACTAGCGTTTTTGCGGATCCATCATGGATCTGCAAAAATGCTTCCATTACAATAATACAACCGCATGCATCCGTCATGAACGGATCCGATTGTATTATGTCTTCTATAGCCATTACGGATTCGTCTTGAACACCATTGAAAGTCAAAGGGGGACACATCCGTTTTCTATTTGCCAGATCGTGTCAGAGAAAACGGATCCGTCCCCATTGACTTACATTGTGTCCCAGGACGGACGTTTGGCTCCTCTTCATCAGGCGGACAGCAAAACGCTGCAGGCAGCGTTTTGGTGTCCGCCTCCAGAGCGGAATGGTGACTGAACGGAGGCAAACTGATACATTCCGAGCAGATCCTTTTCCATTCAGAATGCAGTACGGCAAAAATAATCAGTTTTGGAACGCTTTTGAGAGCCTTGAACGGATCTCACAAACGGAAAGCCGAAACGCTAGTGTGAAAGTGGCCTTACTGACCAAAGAAAGGCGGATGCGGAACAGACAGTATTGTTTTTTTTTGTGGGTTATTGTTCTGACGAATCAGAGGAAGGGAAAATAATCAGTGACATCAACACAGACTTACTGCTGACACCCTCTCCACTCTGTCGGGGGGCTCTACTTGTATAAGAGTTTAATAGAACAGGTTCTGTAGACATCTATGTGGAATCAGCTGATGATGGTGTTAAAGCAGTGCACTTCTTCTTGGAGCTAACATCGACCTGTAAGGCTGAGTTCATACTTGAGTTATTTGGTCAGTTTTAGCCCCGTGACTGCCCAAATAAGTGAAGTGTGCAGTGATTCTAAGAGCGACGCCTGTCATCTGCATGTCATAGTGGACTGACATTGTTATTTCACTACCACAGCAGACTCCCTTACTGCAAGGCACAGTGTTCTACACCTCTATAAAGGCTCTCTGCAGCCAGGAAATAGCCGATTTTAACGCGTTTCGCCGCAAATATATTCGCATCAAAACTAATTTTTCTGAAAAAATTCAGTGAACTGGCGAATCAAATTTTAAAAAAATTCACTCATCTCTAGTTATAATAATCCAGAAACATAACCCAACATGATAACGCGACTACCGTCACACACAAACATGGATAGTGTAGCTCTAAACCTTCCCGGACCCACTATTTCTACCGACTTATACAGTCACCCTAGGCATTGACCCCACAACTGGATGACAGTCCCTATAATGTACTATGTGTGAGGGCGACACACAAACAGGCAAATACAAAGAGTAGTCGTCCGGTAAAGGGTCAAATGCCAGAAAGACAATGAACTGCAAAAAACACCAGAAGCAAACGAGAAAATCAGGGTCAGAACCAGGAGATCAATATAATACCAAATCACCAGAAGCCAATAAACGTAGTCACTTTACCAATCCAGAAATTCAAAGCCAAAAGAGTCTTCAAATACCACAAGGGAACAGCAGGGAAAACCAGAGGACAAAATATTCACCAGCAACTGCACCTTCAGGCGTCGGCCTTTTATGCTGAGGAGAGAGCAGCTCACACGGGCATCCCTGCCCGTGGGGTGGAGCTGCCAGAAGCGTGGCCACCTCAATGACCTGAGAGTCAAAACAGCCCTGGTTCCCCGAACAACTGGACGCCGCTGGCCATGACAGTAGACACTTTCTTCACTTCCTTCATGTTGCAATATTCCGAAGCAGGAGTCCACCTGCCTCACTGTAAAGCCGAACTACTAACACCACACATGTCATACAAAGTACATCTTTATTGCGTCTCATTAAAAAGACATACAACACATAAATATCAACAATAATAAAAAGTAAAAATGCAGAAGGAACTGAAAGAGTGATACCCCCCAATCTCTAGGTCCCATTGTATATCTCATTTATAAATCTGTCATATTTATAAGATGGCAAAAGTTCTTACATACAGTAAAAATCACAACTTCTATCATGCATAGTGCCTCATTCATCCACATATGTGATATAACAATCCATTCCCCAATATTCTGTCTTACCATGCCCCCCTAGTGAGTACACTGGGGCAACACACGACCAAATGGTCGTCACAGTTCACTCAATGGGGATATAATGTGTCTCCTTTTAACAGAGCTTAAAGGATAACTGTCGTATATATATTTTTTGGAGTATTGGATTATGGTGATTAATATCTCCTTGGTGGCCCTATTTCAACTTTTCACTGTGTATTCAATTACCCCTTAATTCCACATTTTTGTTCCCTGTACTGCCTACTTTTACCTGTGCTTAAAATAGGGTTTCTAGGCCGGTCCGTGTATGTGTTGAAGGACGGAGGACGCAGAAGCACGCAGCCTGCAAGGTCACATTACTGACAGCCAGGGACTGTAAGTAAATGATTAGAGCCAGGTCCTCCCCAGCAGCTGATACCAGTGCCTGGGCTGTGTGCACTTCTCCATGTCCCTGCACTTGGCAGACGCTCCCTCACTCAGCAGACTGGGACAATGCAGAGTTGGAGCAGCGCAGACCAGGGGAAGGGAGATCTGCCGTCTGCTCAGTGTATACATGAAAGCAACATGTGGTAAGAGGACCCCTTTGTGCTGCAGGAGATTAACCCTTTAGGGGGAAGGGCTCTGGTTACTGACACTTTTGGGGGGCTATTGTTACTGGCTAGTGAGGGCAGGCGGGATTAGCCTCAGGGTGAGGGCAGTGGCGGCCATCTTAACTGAATAGTGAAATTGCAGTTTTATGCAGACTGGTTACTAAGGGCTGAATCTTATTAAATATGGGGTAAGTCAGTCTAATAGTAACGGATTCTGGAATATCATGTTATTAGTAACTACATATATGAAAATTGAAATTAAATGTGACAGTTATCCTTGAATAGCATAGCATGAAGGAGGCACAGTGCTTGGCTGATATGAAAAAAAAAAGAGCATACAGACCAAGAGCTGAAGCGGACTGGACAAACCCCGACGTACGTTTCGCCGCGCTTCCTCTGGTAGACGCCCCCAGAGACTTCAAACCAAACTCCCACCTGATACATATTTAGGACCCAATAAGCAATCAGCAATCCACACATAAAGCCTAACAAATAGAATCTGTTAGGCCAAAACCACAGCATCCAATCCAATGTCTGCTCAAATTAGATATACAGTCAGGTCCATAAATATTGGGACATCGACACAATTGTAACACCACCACAATAGATTGAAATGAAACAAACATGATGTGCTTTACCTGCAGACTGTCAGCTTCAATTTGAGGGTATTTACATCCAAATCAGGTGAACGGTGTAGGAATTACAACAGTTTGCATATGTGCCTCCCACTTGTTAAGGGACCAAAAGTAATGGGACAATTGGCTTCTCAGCTGTTCCATGGCCAGGTGTGTGTTATTCCCTCATTATCCCAATTACAATGAGCAGATAAAAGGTCCAGTCTGCTATTTACATTTGGAATCTGTTGCTGTCAACTCTCAAGATGAGATCCAAAGAGCTGTCACTATCAGTGAAGCAAGCCATCATTAGGCTGAAAAAAACAAAACAATCCCATCAGAGAGGTAGCAAAAACATAAGGCGTGGCCAAAGCAACTGTTTGGAACATTCTTAAAAAGAAGGAACGCACCAGTGAGCTCAGCAACACCAAAAGACCTGGAAGACCACAGAAAACAACTGTGGTGGATGACCGAAGAATTCTTTCCCTGGTGAAGAAAACACCCTTCACAACAGTTGGCCAGATCAAGAACACTCTCCAGGAGGTAGGTGTATGTGTGTCAAGGTCAACAATCAAGAGAAGACTTCACCAGAGTGAATACAGAGGGTTCACCACAAGATGGAAACCATTGGTGAGCCTCAAAAACAGGAAGGCCAGATTAGAGTTTCCCAAACAACATCTAAAAAAGCCTTCACAGTTCTGGGACAACATCCTATGGACACATGAGACCAAGACCAACTTGTACCAGAGTGATGGAAAGAGAAGAGTATGGAGAAGGAAAGGAACTGCTCATGATCCTAAGCATACCACCTCATCAGTGAAGCATGGTGGTGGTAGTGTCATGGCGTGGGCATGTATGGCTGCCAATGGAACTGGTTCTCTTGTATTTATTGATGATGTGACTGCTGACAAAAGCAGCAGGATGAATTCTGAAGTGTTTCGGACAATATTATCTGCTCACAGTGCAGATGGACAATGACCTAAAGCATACTGCAGAAGCAACCAAAGAGTTTTTTTAAGGGAAAGAAGTGAAATGTTATGCAATGGCCAAGTCAATCCCCGGACCTGAATCCGATTGAGCATGCATTTCACTTGCTGAAGACAAAACTGAAGGGAAAATGCCCCAAGAACAAGCAGGAACTGAAGACAGCTGCAGTTGAGGCCCGGCAGAGCATCACCAGGGATGAGACCCAGCGTCTGGTGATGTCTATGCGTTCCAAACTTCAGCCTGTAATTGACTGCAAAGGATTTGCAACCAAGTATTAAAAAGTCAAAGTTTGATTTATGATTATTATTATGTCCCATTACTTTTGGTTCCTTAACAAGTGGGAGGCACATATGCAAACTGCTGTAATTCCTGCACCGTTCACCTGATTTGGATGTAAATACCCTCAAATTAAAGCTGACAGTCTGCAATTAAAGCACTTCTTAATTATAGTACACAGGCGCTTACACTAGTGCTATCTGGCGCTGCGGTACCGCAGCGGTATCGCCACCGCTGCTAGTCAAAGTAATGTGTATAATGTATCTTAAGGTACTGCACGCTGTGCTTCCTGTATGAGATCTCACCATTCATATAGAGGAGGGAAGGATACAGACCAAAACATATAACACAAATCGAATCAGCCAGCACTCACCCAATGCACGTTGCACGGGATAGGAGCAATCTCCACTGGTAATGTAGAAGAAATCCCAGCAATCATCGTGTCTTGATAGTATGTTGTTTTTTATTGCATCAAATCAATATGTCCTACACCCAGGGTGTAGGACATATTGATTTGATGCAATAAAAAACAACATACTATCAAGACCCGATGATTGCTGGGATTTCCTCTACAAAACATATAACAAACCGAGGGATGTAAACAGTTTCATCTCTCGGGAGAGCTGCCACCTTCCACAATGGCTGGAAAATATTCCAAAAAGAAAATTTTTGAGGATAAAACGGAATTGCACAAAGGAGGATGAATATTAAACAGAAGCAGACAAATTGCAGGAGAAATTTGAGCAGAGAGGTTACAACAGAGACAAATTAATAACACAAAAAGAGCTGGTAGGGAAACTAGACAGACAGGATCTAAAGAACAAAAAGACGAAAATACGAGAAGATAATAACATAGAGGCGGGACCCTTTGAAATACCACCCATCATCACACAGTATAATGGCCAGTCAGGAATACTGAGAAAGATTATCAGAAAACACTGGGAAACCCTGAAAGAAGACAAAATAATAGGAGATCAGATCCCCAAAAAAACTAAATTTATCTACAGAAAGGCGAAAAATGTGGGGAGCCTTGTAGCCCCGACAAATAAATGTGTGAGTAAAAAGAATGAGAGCCAGATAATAAGTGGGAGCACAAGATTCAAACCGCAGGGAGGTTTCTTCCCGTGCGGCATATGCGGGGTCTGCAAAAAATTGAAAATAAGCAGGAAACAGCATATAAACATGCAAATAAAAAATGAATGGACAGGTGACACAGCTGCATATAACATACGGGACCACATTACCTGCAGGAGTCAGGGTGTAATATATGCCATAATATGTCCATGCAAAAATACATACATAGGGCGTACGAAAAGAACCCTAAGCAAAAGGATAGGGGAGCAGATTTACAACATTGGAAGAAAATATGAAGGTCATCCTCTCTCTAGGCACTATAAAGACAAACATGGGGGAAACAGCAATGGTACCATATTTTGCGGGATAGAGATGGTCAAAAAAGACAAAAGAGGAGGAGATTTTATTTAAAAAAAATGTCGCTGGATTTTCAACCTAAACACATTGGTACCTTCAGGGTTAAACTCAGAAATTGAACTATTCGCTTTTGAATAATCGACAACTTAACGCACGAGGTATGAAGGGGTTAAACAAGGGAGGAGATACGGATCTTTAAAAGTAACACCAGGAGCCTGAATAAGCATCCCAGACGAAGAATAGCGTACTATTCGAAACGCGTTGGGGTAACTTTGGTCCTGCTAGTCACCCGTAGCTCTTGCTGTGACGTCACACAGCGCTCCGTGCGAGCGCGAGTAAGCAGCCCTTTCAAATCGAGCTGTGCCACCGGCCGGGGCAAGCTCAATATCCAGCTTAATCAATAGGGTCCAGCCTCCTGTATTCCCTTCACTCAACACAAAAGAAGAACAAGAAAGACGCAGGACAGACAGTCAAACAGACGAACACCCAGAATCAGGTATTTACCAATCTGTGGGCATCTGAGTCACTGATAGGTAGTGGAGATACATTAAAGCACATCTTGTTTGTTTCATTTCAAATCCATTGTGGTGGTGTATAGAGCCAAAAATGTTAGAATTGTGTTGATGTCCCAATATTTATGTTAGACAAAAAAAAACAATTTCTGGGATAAGACAAAATAACCAAACCTTATTGGGCTTTTTGGGGAGTTCAGGTCTCTTGAGCCAACCTTTGATGTAGCAAAAAATCACAGAAAAAATAATAAGAAATTACATGAATGGTGTCAGAGCAACACTCCCCTTAGAGGGAATCTGTCACCTAGTTTGAGCATATTAAACTGATAATATAGCGATGTTCAATAAACTACCTTCATTCCAGGAAGGGTCTTCTTTCTTTTATTCAAGTTTTCATTTTGATCAAAAAGCGATTTTTCAAATATGCTAATTAAGCTTAAAGGTGCCCAGAGGGGCGTTATTCCTCTTCTCTAGTGCCCAGTAATGCCCCCTGCAGGGCCCAGCCGGCCTTTATTTCAAGCCCAGCACGCCTCCTCATAAATTTATTTACTCCCACATCGGAGCCGAACGGCGCCGCCCCCTCCGCTACGTCATGTAATTTATTCACCCCACGATCCTTGCGTCCTCCTTTCATTCCCCAGAAATCTCGCGCAGCCGCAGTATCGCCGACTGCCTGCGCCTGTTCTATACTACGGCTCCTCAATAGTGTCACTGGGCATGCGCCGACCCCAGTGACGTAATCAGAGCTCTGATGAAGCCAGTACGCTGGTGAAACATGTAGGAAGGGTTTGCTTACAGGTACCGTACCTTTTTTTAGGCAGGAAACCGCTATTCTATCTCTAGCAATGATAGAAGAATGTGTGTGTTTGTGGGCGACTCTAGTGTGCCCTCTCCCCCTTCTCTTTGCCCAGGTATAAGAACAGAGAAAGGGGAGACCCCAGCAGTGGAAGAAGTCTCTCTTCACACATAGGCTCTGTGTATGTGTGATCTGAATGTACCTTCTCTCCTTCCCCTGTTTAGAGGTATAAGAAAGGAGTAAGGGGAGTTTTTAGGAGTGGATGAGGTCACGTAGGACTGCTGACAAAAGCGAGGAATCACAAAACCGAATGCTCCTCTGCTTCTTTGGAAGAATCTAATATCTATCCCGCAGCCAGACACGAGCTGAGGACAGATAGATCTGAGGAGCGTATTGGGTAAATCTGGATACCTACAGATTTACCCCACAAACATTGGTGAATTAACCCCTCCACCAGAATTTCATGTGCACTTTAAGTCCAACACACCTCACTCCATATCCTATCAGATGAAGTAGATGTGATCTTTACACTATAATAGAGGTATAGCAGTACCCCGAGTAGTTTTAATGGATCAACACTTGTATTTCCTTTCAGCATAAATAGTAAAAATTATGTTTATCTCATGGACATTTTTTTGGGGGGTTATTGGCCTCCCAGTGTGTGCTACTGGACTGGATTAGCGGGCCGGTGGGGATCCAACACCGCGACTGAATTCATGTGCCGGTCCGGGTTTTGACAACACCTAGTTGCCATTAAAAGACAAGCTGGGTTCAGCAGAACGGATTCTATATTGGATCTTGAGGCTTGTGATGGGCTTGCAGGTCTGAAGACCAGTGTTGAGAGGGAAACAGCCGGCCTAAGTCTGGTTCAGGACTCTTTGAGCAGAACTGCCAGCTAGGGTGTAAACTATCACCAAAAGCAAAAGGTGACTTTTTGTGTTGAATATGACTATTTGTTTATGAACTTTGCCAAGAGTGTGAATAAATACTGAACTGTTTGATGTAAGAACTGGTAGTGCATCCGCTTATCCTGTCTACCAGAGCAAATCCCCACAGTTGGTGGAGAATGAGTGCAATCGCAGTGAGGCTGGCATAAAAGCCTAAATGTTTTTTTTTGTTTTTTTTCTGGGCACGTCCTGGATTAAACCAGCTAAATTTCAACCTGTGTTACTCGGCAAAATGAAAGCTGTAATGAAGGCAAACTTGCAACAACGGGAGGCTAATAAACAGCAGCAAGAAACAAACCAGCTGCTGCTACAACACGTGATGGCTTTACAGATGGCAGGAGCATCTCGGAGCATTCAAGATGCCCAGAAAGCGGTTCGTACGGTGATCCCCCAGATACCTGGTGGTATTCGAGAAAGTGGCCGTGAGGGAGAATCTACCCCGAGATCAGTGGGCTGAGGTCGTCGCTCCGTTCCTGGCATCCGAGTCCCAGCAGGTGTATTTTTACTTACCGGACGAGTAAGCGGGCGATTACCAGAAAGTCAAGGGTGAGATCCTGGCGAGGCTGAGGGTGAATGTGTTGGTCCGGGCCCAGAGGGTGCACCAGTGGGAGTTTAACCCGGCTGTGCCCGCGAGACCCCAGTATTATGCTTTATTGCACCTTTTGCAAAAATGGCTACAACCAAACGTACTTGTGGCAGGCGCAGCACTATGAAGTGCCTTTTGCGCTGTGTCATTAAAAGAATTTTGATATCTCTGACTTTTAGTCTAACCAGACTGTCTGTTACTCTGTAATTCCTCTAGCGCCATTCTATGGAAACAGTATGTTTAACCTGTTCCGGACACATGACGTACCGGTACAGCATGATGTCCCGGTACTTAAGGACACATGACGTACCGGTACGTCATGTGTAGTTCCGATCACCGCTGCCCGGCGGGCGGTGATCAGAACAAGGTGCCTGCTCAAATCATTGAGCAGGCACCCGGGGACAATGCGCGGGGGGGGGGGGGTCCTGTGACAATTCAGACCTGCGGTTTGCGGCTTTTACAGGATGCGGCGGGCAGCGGTGCCATCGGGTCCCCGTGCGGCTGTAGGGGGGACCCGATGGCATGGAAGGCAGCGCGATGCCTTCCTTAGGCATTGCGCTGCCTTCCGGTGATGAGCCTGTGAGATCCAGGCCCCTGGATTTCACAGGCCGGAAGCTGTATGAGTAATACACACTGTATTACTCAAACAGCTAATGCATTCCAATACAGAAGTATTGGAATGCATTGTAAAGGGGATTAGACCCCCAAAAGTTGAAGTCCCAAAGTGGGACACAAAATAAAGTGAAAGAATTGAAAGGAAAAAAGTTTTCCCCCAAAAAAAATTAAAATTAGGGGGGAAAAAAGTTGACATATTAGGTATCGCCGCGTCCGTAAAGAGCGGCTCTATAAACATATCACATGACCTAACCCCTCAGATGAACACCGTAAAAAAAAAAAAAAAAAACTGTGCTAAATAAACAATTTTTTTGTCACCTTACATCACAAAAAGTACAACAGCAAGCGATCAAAAAGGGGTATGCCCACCAAAATAGTACCAATCTAACCGTAACCGTAAAAAATAAGCCCCTACCTAAGACAATAGCCCAAAAAAAATAAAAAAAAATATGGCTCAGAATATGGAGACACTTTTTTGTTTTAAAAAAGCTGTTATTGTGTAAAACTAAAGTAAATTAAAAAAGTATACATATTAGGTATCGCCACGTCCATAATAACCTGCTCTATAAAAATATCACATGACCTAACCCCTCAGGTGAACGCCATTAAAAAAATAAAAAAAACGGTGTAAAAAGCCATTTTTTGTCACCTTACATCACAAAAAGTGTAATAGCAAGCGATCAAAAAGGCGTATGCCCACCAAAAAAGTACCAGTCTAACCGTCACCTCATCCCACAAAAAATAAGCCCCTACCTAAGACAATCGCCCAAAAAAAAAAAAAAACAATGGCTCAGAATATGGAGACACTAAAAACATTTTTTTTTGTTTTAAAAAAGCTTTTATTGTGTAAAACTTAAGTAAATTAAAAAAAGTATGCATATTAGGTATCACCACGTCCGTAATAACCTGCTCTATAAAAATATCACATGACCTAACCCCTCAGATGAACACCGTAAAAAAAAGAAAAATGGTGTAAAAAAAAGCCATTTTTTGTCACCTTACATCACAAAAAAGTGTAATAGCAAGTGATCAAAAAGTCATATGCACCCCAAAATAGTGCCAATCAAACCATCATCTCTTCCCGCAAAAAATGAGACCCTACCCAAGATAATCGCCCAAAAACTGAAAAAACTATGGCTCTCAGAATATGGAAACAATAAAACATGATTTTTTTGGTTTCAAATTTTTTGTGTAAAACTTACATAAATAAATAAATAAAATAAATAAGTATACATCTTAGGTATCGCCGCGTCCATAATAACTTGCTCTATAAAAATATCACATGACCTAACCCCTCAGGTGAATACCGTAAAAAAAAAAAAAACTTACATAAATAAAAAAATAGAATACATATTAGGTATCGCCGCATCTGTGACAACTTGATCTATAAAAATACTACATGATCTAACCTGTCAGATGAATGTTGTAAATAACAAAAAATAAAAACGGTGCCAAAACAGCTATTTCTTGTTACCTTGCCTCACAAACAGTGTAATATAGAGCAACAAAAAATCATACGTACCCTAAACTAGTACCAACAAAACTGCCACCCTATCCCATAGTTTCTAAAATGGGGTCACTTTTTGGGAGTTTCTACTCTAGGGGTGCATCAAGGGCGCTTCAAATGGGACATGGTATCAAAAAACCAGTCCAGCAAAATCTGCCTTCCAGAAACAGTATGGAATTCTTTTCCTTCTGCGCCCTGCCGTGTGCCCGAACAGCGGTTTACGACCACATATGGGGTGTTTCTGTGAACTACAGAATCAGAGCCATAAATATTGACTTTTGTTTGGCTGTTAACCCTTGCTCTGTAACTGGAAAAACATTATTAAAATGGAAAATCTGCCAAAAAAGTGACATTTTGAAATTGTATCAAAAAGTTTTTAAAATCAGTTTTGAATACCTTGAGGGGTGTAGTTTATAAAATGGGGTAACTTTTTTGGAGTTTCTACTCTAGGGCTGCATCAGGGGGGCTTCAAATGGGACACAACTGTTTTAAATACCTATTTTGGCCTCTCTGCTTCCATAAAACAACTCTTAGTGGAGTGAATGTCTGTTCAGCTTCTCTCTCTGGGGAATAATGATTCCAGCAGCTCCTGCTAGGGGAATTTCCCACACAAGCTGTGTGTGATGCTGACTGCAATTGGTCAAAACTCCTGCTGTGTGTGAGGCTGGTTGTGATTGGTCAAGACTAGAGTTGAGCGAACACCTGGATGTTCGGGTTCGAGAAGTTCGGCCGAACATCCCGGAAATGTTCGGGTTCGGGATCCGAACCCGATCCGAACTTCGTCCCGAACCCGAACCCCATTGAAGTCAATGAGGACCCAAACTTTTCGGCACTAAAAAGGCTGTAAAACAGCCCAGGAAAGAGCTAGAGGGCTGCAAAAGGCAGCAACATGTAGGTAAATCCCCTGCAAACAAATGTGGATAGGGAAATGAATTAAAATAAAAATTAAATAAATAAAAATTAACCAAAATCAATTGGAGAGAGGTTCCATAGCAGAGAATCTGGCTTCCCGTCACCCACCACTGGAACAGTCCATTCTCAGATATTTAGGCCCCGGCACCCAGGCAGAGGAGAGAGGTCCCGTAACAGAGAATCTGTCTTCATGTCAGCAGAGAATTAGTCTGCATGTCATAGCAGAGAATGAGGCTTCACGTCAGCCACCACTGCAACAGTCCATTGGCATATATTTAGGCCCAGCACCCAGGCAGAGGAGGGAGGTCCCGTAACAGAGAATCTGTCTTCATGTCAGCAGAGAATTAGTCTGCATGTCATAGCAGAGAATGAGGCTTCACGTCAGCCACCACTGCAACAGTCCATTGGCATATATTTAGGCCCAGCACACACACAGGCAGAGGAGAGAGGTCCCGTAACAGAGAATCTGGCTTCATGTCAGCAGAGAATCAGTCTGCATGTCATAGCAGAGAATGAGGCTTCACGTCAGCCACCACTGCAACAGTCCATTGGCATATATTTAGGCCCAGCACACACACAGGCAGAGGAGAGAGGTCCCGTAACAGAGGATCTGGCTTCATGTCAGCAGAGAATCAGTCTGCATGTCATAGCAGAGAATGAGGCTTCACGTCAGCCACCACTGCAACAGTCCATTGGCATATATTTAGGCCCAGCACCCAGGCAGAGGAGGGAGGTCCCGTAACAGAGAATCTGTCTTCATGTCAGCAGAGAATTAGTCTGCATGTCATAGCAGAGAATGAGGCTTCACGTCAGCCACCACTGCAACAGTCCATTGGCATATATTTAGGCCCAGCACCCAGGCAGAGGAGGAGAGGTCCCGTAACAGAGAATCTGTCTTCATGTCAGCAGAGAATTAGTCTGCATGTCATAGCAGAGAATGAGGCTTCACGTCAGCCACCACTGCAACAGTCCATTGGCATATATTTAGGCCCAGCACACACACAGGCAGAGGAGAGAGGTCCCGTAACAGAGAATCTGGCTTCATGTCAGCAGAGAATCAGTCTGCATGTCATAGCAGAGAATGAGGCTTCACGTCAGCCACCACTGCAACAGTCCATTGGCATATATTTAGGCCCAGCACACACACAGGCAGAGGAGAGAGGTCCCGTAACAGAGGATCTGGCTTCATGTCAGCAGAGAATCAGTCTGCATGTCATAGCAGAGAATCAGGCTTCACGTCAGCCACCACTGCAACAGTCCATTGTCATAAATTTAGGCCCAGCACCCAGGCAGAGGAGAGAGGTCCCGTAACAGAGAATCTGGCTTCATGTCAGCAGAGAATCAGTCTTCATATCATAGCAGAGAATCAGGCTTCACGTCACCCACCACTGTAAGAGTCAATTTTCATAAATTTAGGCCCAGAACCCAGGCAGAGGAGAAAGGTCCCGTAACAGACAATCTGGCTTCATGTCAGCAGAGAATCAGTCTTCATATCATAGCAGAGAATCAGGCTTCACGTCACCCACCACTGTAACAGTCAATTGTCATAAATTTAGGCCCAGAACCCAGGCAGAGGAGAGAGGTCCCGTAACAGACAATCTGGCTTCATGTCAGCAGAGAATCAGTCTGCATGTCATAGCAGAGAATCAGGCTTCACGTCACCCACCACTGCAACAGTCCATTGGCATATATTTAGGCCCTAGCACACAGGCAGAGGAGAGAGGTCCCGTAACAGACAATCTGGCTTCATGTCAGCAGAGAATCAGTCTGCATGTCATAGCAGAGAATCAGGCTTCACGTCAGCCACCACTGCAACAGTCCATTGGCATATATTTAGGCCCAGCACCCAGGCAGAGGAGAGAGGTCCCGTAACAGAGGAATCTGGCTTCATGTCAGCAGAGAATCAGTCTGCATGTCATAGCAGAGAATGAGGCTTCACGTCAGCCACCACTGCAACAGTCCATTGTCATAAATTTAGGCCCAGCACCCAGGCAGAGGAGAGAGGTCCCGTAACAGAGGAATCTGGCTTCATGTCAGCAGAGAATTAGTCTGCATGTCATAGCAGAGAATCAGGCTTCACGTCAGCCACCACTGCAACAGTCCATTGGCATATATTTAGGCCTAGCACACAGGCAGAGCAGAGAGGTCCCGTAACAGACAATCTGGCTTCATGACAGCAGAGAATCAGTCTGCATGTCATAGCAGAGAATGAGGCTTCACGTCAGCCACCACTGCAACAGTCCATTGTCATAATTTAGGCCCAGCACCCAGGCAGAGGAGAGAGGTCCCGTAACAGACAATCTGGCTTCATGTCAGCAGAGAATCAGTCTGCATGTCATAGCAGAGAATCAGGCTTCACGTCAGCCACCACTGCAACAGTCCATTGGCATATATTTAGGCCTAGCACACAGGCAGAGCAGAGAGGTCCCGTAACAGACAATCTGGCTTCATGTCAGCAGAGAATCAGTCTGCATGTCATAGCAGAGAATCAGGCTTCACGTCAGCCACCACTGCAACAGTCCATTGTCATAAATTTAGGCCCAGCACCCAGGCAGAGGAGAGAGGTCCCGTAACAGACAATCTGGCTTCATGTCAGCAGAGAATTAGTCTGCATGTCATAGCAGAGAATCAGGCTTCATGTCAGCCACCACTGCAACAGTCCATTGGCATATATTTAGGCCTAGCACACAGGCAGAGGAGAGGTTCATTCAACTTTGGGTAGCATCGCAATATAATGGTAAAATGAAAATAAAAATAGGATTGAATGAGGAAGTGCCCTGGAGTCCAATAATATATGGTTATGGGGAGGTAGTTAATGTCTAATCTGGACAAGGGACGGACAGGTCCTGTGGGATCCATGCCTGGTTCATTTTTATGAACGTCAGCTTGTCCACATTGGCTGTAGACAGGCGGCTGCGTTTGTCTGTAATGACGCCCCCTGCCGTGCTGAATACACGTTCAGACAAAACGCTGGCTGCCGGGCAGGCCAGCACCTCCAAGGCATAAAAGGCTAGCTCTGGCCACGTGGACAATTTAGAGACCCAGAAGTTGAATGGGGCCGAACCATCAGTCAGTACGTGGAGGGGTGTGCACACGTACTGTTCCACCATGTTAGTGAAATGTTGCCTCCTGCTAACACGTTGCGTATCAGGTGGTGGTGCAGTTAGCTGTGGCGTGTTGACAAAAGTTTTCCACATCTCTGCCATGCTAACCCTGCCCTCAGAGGAGCTGGCCGTGACACAGCTGCCTTGGCGACCTCTTGCTCCTCCTCTGCCTTGGCCTTGGGCTTCCACTTGTTCCCCTGTGACATTTGGGAATGCTCTCAGTAGCGCGTCTACCAACGTGCGCTTGTACTCGCGCATCTTCCTATCACGCTCCAGTGCAGGAAGTAAGGTGGGCACATTGTCTTTGTAGCGTGGATCCAGCAGGGTGGCAACCCAGTAGTCCGCACAGGTTAAAATGTGGGCAACTCTGCTGTCGTTGCGCAGGCACTGCAGCATGTAGTCGCTCATGTGTGCCAGGCTGCCCAGGGGTAAGGACAAGCTGTCCTCTGTGGGAGGCGTATCGTCATCGTCCTGCCTTTCCCCCCAGCCACGCACCAGTGATGGACCCGAGCTGCGTTGGGTGCCACCCCGCTGTGACCATGCTTCATCCTCATCCTCCTCCACCTCCTCCTCATCCTCGTCCTCCTCGTCCTCCAGTAGTGGGCCCTGGCTGGCCACATTTGTACCTGGCCTCTGCTGTTGCCAAAAACCTCCCTCTGAGTCACTTCGAAGAGACTGGCCTGAAAGTGCTAAAAATGACCCCTCTTCCTCCTCCTCCTCCTCCTCCTCCTGGGCCACCTCCTCTTCCATCATCGCCCTAAGTGTTTTCTCAAGGAGACATAGAAGTGGTATTGTAACGCTGATAACGGTGTCATCGCCACTGGCCATGTTGGTGGAGTACTCGAAACAGCGCAACAGGGCACACAGGTCTCGCATGGAGGCCCAGTCATTGGTGGTGAAGTGGTGCTGTTCTGTAGTGCGACTGACCCGTGCGTGCTGCAGCTGAAACTCCACTATGGCCTGCTGCTGCTCGCACAGTCTGTCCAGCATGTGCAAGGTGGAGTTCCACCTGGTGGGCACGTCGCATATGAGGCGGTGAGCGGGAAGGCCGAAGTTACGCTGTAGCGCAGACAGGCGAGCAGCAGGCAGGATGTGAACGCCGGAAGCGCGAACAGACGGCCCGCACTTTATGCAGCAGCTCTGACATGTCGGGGTAGTTGTGAATGAACTTCTGCACCACCAAATTCAGCACATGCGCCAAGCAAGGGATGTGCGTCAAATTGGCTAGTCCCAGAGCTGCAACGAGATTTCGCCCATTATCACACACCACCAGGCCGGGCTTGAGGCTCACCGGCAGCAACCACTCGTCGGTCTGTTGTTCAATACCCCGCCACAACTCCTGTGCGGTGTGGGGCCTGTCCCCCAAACATATGAGTTTCAGAATGGCCTGCTGACGTTTACCCCGGGCTGTGCTGAAGTTGGTGGTGAAGGTGTGTGGCTGACTGGATGAGCAGGTGGAAGAAGAGGAGGAGGAAGCCGAGAAGGAGGAGGTGGCAACAGGAGGCAAAGAATGTTGCCCTGCGATCCTTGGCGGCGGAAGGACGTGCGCCAAACAGCTCTCCGCCTGGGGCCCAGCTGCCACTACATTTACCCAGTGTGCAGTTAGGGAGATATAGCGTCCCTGGCCGTGCTTACTGGTCCACGTATCTGTGGTTAGGTGGACCTTGCTACAGATGGCGTTGCGCAGTGCACACTTGATTTTATCGGATACTTGGTTGTGCAGGGAAGGCACGGCTCTCTTGGAGAAGTAGTGCCGGCTGGGAACAACATACTGTGGGACAGCAAGCGACATGAGCTGTTTGAAGCTGTCTGTGTCCACCAGCCTAAATGACAGCATTTCATAGGCCAGTAGTTTAGAAATGCTGGCATTCAGGGCCAGGGATCGAGGGTGGCTAGGTGGGAATTTACGCTTTCTATCAAATGTTTGTGAGATGGAGAGCTGAACGCTGGCGTGTGACATGGTTGAGACGCTTGGTGACGGAGGTGGTGGTGGTGGTGTTGGTGGTACATCCCCTGTTTGCTGGGCGGCAGGTGCCAACGTTCCTCCAGAGGCGGAGGAAGAGGCCGAGGCGGCAGCAGCAGAATAGGCCGAGGCGGCAGCAGCAGAAGAGGTAGCAGGGGGAGCCTGAGTGACTTCCTTGGTTTTAAGGTGTTTACTCCACTGCAGTTCATGCTTTGCATGCAGGTGCCTGGTCATGCAGGTTGTGCTC
The DNA here is from genome assembly GCF_014858855.1 of Bufo gargarizans. Classification (NCBI taxonomy): domain Eukaryota; kingdom Metazoa; phylum Chordata; class Amphibia; order Anura; family Bufonidae; genus Bufo; species Bufo gargarizans. The sequence continues at coordinate 32,270,599 of NC_058083.1, read as the reverse complement.
AGGTTCAGAACGTTAATGCCTCGCTTCAGGCTCTGATGGCACAGCGTGCAAACCACTCGGGTCTTGTCGTCAGCACATTGTTTGAAGAAGTGCCATGCCAGGGAACTCCTTGAAGCTGCCTTTGGGGTGCTCGGTCCCAGATGGCGGCGGTCAGTAGCAGGCGGAGTCTCTTGGCGGCGGGTGTTCTGCTTTTGCCCACTGCTCCCTCTTTTGCTACGCTGTTGGCTCGGTCTCACCACTGCCTCTTCCTCCGAACTGTGAAAGTCAGTGGCACGACCTTCATTCCATGTGGGGTCTAGGACCTCATCGTCCCCTGCATCGTCTTCCACCCAGTCTTGATCCCTGACCTCCTGTTCAGTCTGCACACTGCAGAAAGACGCAGCAGTTGGCACCTGTGTTTCGTCATCATCAGAGACATGCTGAGGTGGTATTCCCATGTCCTCATCATCAGGAAACATAAGTGGTTGTGCGTCAGTGCATTCTATGTCTTTCACCGCTGGGGAAGGGCTAGGTGGATGCCCTTGGGAAACCCTGCCAGCGGAGTCTTCAAACAGCATAAGAGACTGCTGCATAACTTGAGGCTGAGACAGTTTCCCTGGTATGCATGGGGGTGATGTGACAGACTGATGGGGTTGGTTTTCAGGCGCCATCTGTGCGCTTTCTGCAGAAGACTGGGTGGGAGATAATGTGAACGTGCTGGATCCACTGTCGGCCACCCAATTGACTAATGCCTGTACCTGCTCAGGCCTTACCATCCTTAGAACGGCATTGGGCCCCACCATATATCGCTGTAAATTCTGGCGGCTACTGGGACCTGAGGTAGTTGGTACACTAGGACGTGTGGATGTGGCAGAACGGCCACGTCCTCTCCCAGCACCAGAGGGTCCACTAACACCACCACGACCATGTCCACGTCCGCGTCCCTTACTAGATGTTTTTCTCATTGTTATGGTTCACCACAACAACAAATATATTATTTGGCCCAATGTATTGTATTCAAATTCAGCGGGATATAAATTTGAGGCCTAGTATTTAGGCGCTGGGTGACCGGTATGGATTTAGTGACAGAATTAGACTTGGAAATGCACAGAAGCGTGTGTGTGAAGTTATTCTGAATGACCCAATGTGCACCTTGAATATTATATACCCTTTTAGGGATAGATTTCAAATAGCTCTGATATAGCAGAACCACTAAATTATGAAATTGCTAAATTGGGAATTGTACTTCAACCCAGAACAAAAAATGTGCTTTGACGGACACTAAATAACTTGCCCAGCAACAACAGTACAGCGGTGGTAACGAGAGATTTAGAGGGATTTAAATTTGAGGCCTAGTATTTAGGCGCTGGGTCACCGGTATGGATTTAGTGACAGAATTAGACTTGGAAATGCACAGTAGCGGGTGTGTGTGAAGTTATTCTGAATGACCCTATGTGCACCTTCAATATTATATACCCTTTTAGGGATAGATTTCAAATAGCTCTGATATAGCAGAAACCACTAAATTATGAAATTGCTAAATTGGGAATTGTACTTCAACCCAGAACAAAAAATGTGCTTTGACGGACACTAAATATCTTGCCCAGCAACAACAGTACAGCGGTGGGTAACGAGAGATTTAGAGGGATTTAAATTTGAGGCCTAGTATTTAGGCGCTGGGTCACCGGTATGGATTTAGTGACAGAATTAGACTTGGAAATGCACAGAAGCGTGTGTGTGAAGTTATTCTGAATGACCCTATGTGCACCTTCAATATTATATACCCTTTTAGGGATAGATTTCAAATAGCTCTGATATAGCAGAAACCACTAAATTATGAAATTGCTAAATTGGGAATTGTACTTCAACCCAGAACAAAAAATGTGCTTTGACGGACACTAAATATCTTGCCCAGCAACAACAGTACAGCGGTGGGTAACGAGAGATTTAGAGGGATTTAAATTTGAGGCCTAGTATTTAGGCGCTGGGTCACCGGTATGGATTTAGTGACAGAATTAGACTTGGAAATACACAGTAGCGGGTGTGTGTGAAGTTATTCTGAATGACCCTATGTGCACCTTCAATATTATATACCCTTTTAGGGATAGATTTCAAATAGCTCTGATATAGCAGAAACCACTAAATTATGAAATTGCTAAATTGGGAATTGTACTTCAACCCAGAACAAAAAATGTGCTTTGACGGACACTAAATATCTTGCCCAGCAACAACAGTACAGCGGTGGGTAACGAGAGATTTAGAGGGATTTAAATTTGAGGCCTAGTATTTAGGCGCTGGGTCACCGGTATGGATTTAGTGACAGAATTAGACTTGGAAATGCACAGTAGCGGTGTGTGTGAAGTTATTCTGAATGACCCTATGTGCACCTTCAATATTATATACCCTTTTAGGGATAGATTTCAAATAGCTCTGATATAGCAGAAACCACTAAATTATGAAATTGCTAAATTGGGAATTGTACTTCAACCCAGAACAAAAAATGTGCTTTGACGGACACTAAATATCTTGCCCAGCAACAACAGTACAGCGGTGGGTAACGAGAGATTTAGAGGGATTAAATTTGAGGCCTAGTATTTAGGCGCTGGGTGACAGGTATGGGTTTAGTGACAGAATTAGACTTGGAAATACACAGTAGCGGGTGTGTGTGAAGTTATTCTGAATGACCCAATGTGCACCTTCAATATTATATACCCTTTTAGGGATAGATTTCAAATAGCTCTGATATAGCAGGAAACCACTAAATTATGAAATTGCTAAATTGGGAATTGTATTTCAACCCAGAACAAGAAATGTGCTTGAACGGACACTAAATAACTCGCCCAGCTACAGCACTAGGGACAGATTTAGCTGGATATAAATTTGAGGCCTAGTATTTAGGCGCTGGGTGACCGGTATGGATTTAGTGACAGAATTAGACTGGGATATGGCCAAAAAATAAACAGACTATTGCTGGTTAAATGCACTTGGTGTGACAGCTTCACCCTGATGTAGGCTTTAGCCAAAAAACAACCACACCATTGAGGGTTAAATGCACTTGGTGACAGGCGCAGCTTGCCCCTGATTTTGTATATGGCCAAAAAATGAACAGACTATTGCTGGTTAAATGCACTTGGTGTGACAGCTTCACCCTGATGTAGGCTTTAGCCAAAAAACAACCACACCATTGAGGGTTAAATGCACTTGGTGACAGGCGCAGCTTGCCCCTGATTTTGTATATGGCCAAAAAATGAACAGACTATTGCTGGTTAAATGCACTTGGTGTGACAGCTTCACCCTGATGTAGGCTTTAGCCAAAAAACAACCACACCATTGAGGGTTAAATGCACTTGGTGACAGGCGCAGCTTGCCCCTGATTTTGTATATGGCCAAAAAATGAACAGACTATTGCTGGTTAAATGCACTTGGTGTGACAGCTTCACCCTGATGTAGGCTTTAGCCAAAAAACAACCACACCATTGAGGGTTAAATGCACTTGGTCGCAGCTTGTGCTGGCGCACCACAAGACACAAAATGGCCGCCGATCACCCCAGAAAAATGAGACTGACAAACGGTCTGTGCAGCCTAAAAACAGTGAGCAATTGAGGATCAGCAGCTCAATGATCCACAGCTGCAGATCGATCAGTTAATCAAGTCCTTTGGAGGAGTTAATCTGCCTAATCTCGCCCTACTGTCGCAGCCGCAACCTCTCCCTACGCTAATCAGAGCAGAGTGACGGGCGGCGCTATGTGACTCCAGCTTAAATAGAGGCTGGGTCACATGGTGCTCTGGCCAATCACAGCCATGCCAATAGTAGGCATGGCTGTGATGGCCTCTTGGGGCAAGTAGTATGACGCTTGTTGATTGGCTGCTTTGCAGCCTTTCAAAAAGCGCCAAGAAAGCGTCACAAAAGCGCCAAGAAAGCGACGAACACCGAACCCGAACCCGGACTTTTACGAAAATGTCCGGGTTCGGGTCCGTGTCACGGACACCCCAAAATTCGGTACGAACCCGAACTATACAGTTCGAGTTCGCTCATCCCTAGTCAAGACTCTTGCCTAGTAGCAACAGTTTAACTCTATGCTTTCTGTTGTTTATGCTGTGTCATTGAGCTTACCTTACATTATAGGCCTCATGCACACGACCGTTGTGTGCATCCGTGGCCGTTGTGCCGTTTTCCGTTTTTTTTCACGGACCCATTGACTTTCAATGGGTCCGTGGAAAAATCGGAAAATGCACCGTTTTGCAGCCGAGACCGTGATCCGTGTATCCTGTCCGTCAAAAAAATAAGACCTGTCCTATTTTTTGGACGGACAACGGTTCACGGACCCATTCAAGTCAATGGGTCCGTGAAAGAACACGGATGCACACAAGATTGGCATCCGTGTCCGTGATCCGTGGTCGTAGGTTACTTTCATACAGACGGATCCGAAGATCCGTCTGCATAAAAGCTTTTTCATAGCTTCGTGAAAACTCAGATCCGACAGTATATTCTAACACAGAGGCGTTCCCATGGTGATGGGGACGCTTCTAGTTAGAATATACAACAAACTGTGTACATGACTGCCCCCTGCTGCCTGGCAGCACCCGATCTCTTACAGGGGGCCGTGAGGTGCTGCACCTGAAGGGGTTAATTGTGCTATCATAGCCCCCTGTAAGAGATCCGGGGCTGCCAGGCAGCAGGGGGCAGACCCCCCTCCCTCCCCAGTTTAAATGTCATTGGTGGCCAGTGCGCCCCCCCTCCCTCCCTCTATTGTAATGATAACATTGGTGGCACAGTGTGCGCCCCCCCCTCCCTCCCTCTATTGTTTTAATACATTGGTGGCAGTGTGTGCCCCCCCCTCCTCCCTCTATTGTTTTAATACATTGGTGGCAGTGTGTGCCCCCCCCTTCCTCCCTCTATTCTTTTAATACACTGGTAGCAGTGTGCGCCCCCCCCCCTTCCTCCCTCTATTCTTTTAATACATTGGTGGCAGTGTGCGGCCTCCCCCCCCCCCCAGATCATTGGTGCAGTAGCGTCCTCGTTGCCATGGTTACCGATCGGAGTCCCAGTTTAATCGCTGGGGCTCCGATCGGTAACCATGGCAACGAGGACGCTACTGCAGTCCTGGTTGCCATGGTTACTTAGCCTTAGCAATAGTAGAAGATTCATACTTACCTGCTGGCTGCTGCGATGTCTGCGTCCGGCCAGGAGCTCCTCCTACTGGTAAGTGACAGCAAAGCGCCGCACAGACCTGTCACTTACCAGTAGGAGGAGCTCCCGGCTGGACACAGAGATCGCAGCAGCCAGCAGCCAGGTAAGTATGAATCTTCTACTCCGCTGCCACCAATGATCGGGGGGGGGGGCACACACTGCCACCAATGCTATTATTACAATAGAAGGAGGGAGGGGGGGCGCACACTGCCACCAATGCTATTATTACAATAGAAGTAGGGAGGGGGGGCACACACTGCCACCAATGCTATTATTACAATAGAGGGAGGGAGGGAGGGGGGGCGGGGGGGCGCACACTGGCCACCAACGAGTTAACTACAGGGGAGGGAGGGGGGCCCACTGGCCACCAATGAGTTAAAAACAGGGGGGGAGGTCTGCCCCCTGCTGCCTGGCAGCGGGGGCAGTCATGTACACAGTTTTTTTGTATATTCTAACCTGAAGCGTCCCCATCACCATGGGAACGCCTCTGTGTTAGAATATACTGTCGGATCTGAGTTTCACGATGTAGCTCATATCCGACAGTATATTCTAACATAGAGGCGTTCCCATGGTGATGGGGACGCTTCAAGTTAAAATATACCATCGGATTGGAGAAAACTCCAATCCGATGGTATAACAGAACTCCAGACTTTACATTGAAAGTCAATGGGGACGGATCCGTTTGAAATGGCACCATATTGTCTCAACGTCAAACGGATCCCCATTGACTTGCATTGTAATTCAGGACGGATCCGTTTGGCTCCGCACGGCCAGGCGGACACCAAAACGACTTTTTTTTCATGTCCGTGGATCCTCCAAAAATCAAGGAAGACACACGGACGAAAAAACGGTCACGGATCACGGACCTACGGACCACGTTTTTGCGGACCGTGAAAAAAAAAACGGTCGTGTGCATGAGGCCTAAAATGAATCTTAAAGGCACATTATCTTTTTCTGCTTCTGTGGACACAAAATATAACTATTACATGACATCCAAACATGAAGTCACTGTAAATAACGCTGCTTTTGTCTTTAACACACAAACATAGCAACTGTATTAAGGTTATTAGCAGGTCTAGCTGTATAAACTGTGGCGATGTGAACTGTAAAATGCATGGAAATTTCCCGGAAGGGGGGTATATCTCTCCCAGGTTCCTCAACTGGCTGAGATGGGTGAAATCTAGAATGACGCTGGCTTCAGTAAATATAGTTGCTGGAGCTATTTTCTTTATTTATTCCGGGATTTAACTTGGATTGGGATGGTAGGTTTTGGCAGTGGGACCTCCCAATCCACCCCCCAGTCCAGGGCAGGTTTTTACCTAGCAGGAAAGTGATCGCAGGTGAAGCCTACCCTAATCAGGCTAGCATAAATCCACCCTCAGTGTGTCAGTCTAGTGGGGAGTGTCTGTGAACCTGGAGCAGAGGCTCTGTATGTGGTCTCAGTCTGTATGGCTGAGGGGTCACAAGGCTATGCGAAGCCTGATCTCTCCCCTGTGTGGTCTGACGCTTGATGAGCGGAACCTGCTAAGGCTTGGAGCCTGAGACCCTGACCCTAAGCGGTACTTAGAGGGGAGTCGGGGAAGCATATGTGTTTAGGTAGAGCCCAGACTGGCAAGGGTTTTTATTTTGGCTTTGTATGTTTTTCGTTAAGCCGTGTGCCACAATAAAGCACAGTTTGGCCCCTAAATCCTGGTGTCCATGAAGAAGTGTGTGGTTGCGACTCCAGTGAAAGATGAGCTACCCCTTACAAAACACACAAGCTATATTAGCAACCTAGGACAGGTCTTAGCTGGCTAGCTACAGTAATGAGTCCCACTGCTATGCTGGACCGTATTTTAGCTGATTTGTTCTGGAGGGAGTTGCCATACCCTCTTCAGCATTGGATTGACCAGGCGTCTCCTGTTAATGCCCGTGAGATAGTGGACCTGGTTGAACGATATGAGGCTACCAGGAAACTAAAGTGGGGCTCTTTCGAGAAGGGGGCAGTTAAACCCTAATAATCCCAACCCCAAACCCGGAGACTGGAGCTGAAAAAGCCTGCCCGGAAGGTACCCACTGTGGACCTGGCTCCGGTGATCTGTTGGTGGTGTCATGAGCCTGGTCGTGTAAGGGCCGACTGTCCCCATAGAGATGAGCCCATGGACACTAACTATAGCTACCGTCGGTCGCTATATGCCAGGTAGCTTTGTGAAACAGGTACCAGGGAGTCTTTAGATAATAATCACCCGTGCCAGGTGGAAGTGGGAAACACTCCAGCTGTGGCTCTGCTGGACTTGGGGAGTCTTGTTACCCTGGTAAGGGCTACCCTGGTGCGACCCGCTGAGTTTACTGGCCGGAAAATCGAGTTAATGTGCATACATGGTGACTTAAAAGACTACCCTACCGCTCTGGTATCTTTAACCACGGTTGCCGGCAGGAGGAATCATGAAGTGGCCGCCGACAAAAATCTACACTATAAACTAAAAATAGAAAGAGACTTCCCGGACTTCCCGGAACTGTGGCCAGCTATGAGACTTTCCGGTCCCCAGTCATGGATAACCCCAGGGGATTGGCCTTGCTCAAGTGGGAGGCCAGAACCCTAGGAATCCGAGGCCGAAGGGCCAGCAGTAGGGGTGACCGCCACATCGGTGGATGAGGGGGGAACAACCCCGCTGAATGTGATGGTTGGGGAGATGGAGGACCTGCCGCAGGGCCCTGAATTGGCAGACTTGAATATCTCCAGTCATAATTTCGGTACAGCACAACACAGGGACCCGACATTATCCCGAGCCTGGGAGAATGTGTTAATTATCGATGGAGAACCACAACAACCTGGGGCCGAGTCGATATTTCCGCGTTTTGTGGTTCTCCATGATTTTCTTTATCAGGTCAACCAACTACAGGGGGAGAATGTGGAACAGTTGGTGGTGCCCAAGGTTTATCGCAAACTGGTACTAGATCTAGCGCACCAATATGTTCTCGGGCGTCATCTGAGATTGCAGAAAACACAGGACTGTATACTACAGCTGTTTAACTGGCCCAGTGTTTTTAGAGAGGTGGAAGAGTTTTGTAAGTTTTGCCCGATCTGCCAGATAACTAGCCCCAGCCCCATTTACGTAGTCCCTTAGTACCTCTCCCGATCATCGAGGTCCTGTTTGAAAGAATCGCTATGGATCTCATAGGACCAGTACCAAAGTCCACTAGAGGGCACCAACACATTCTAGTCATCCTAGACTACGCTACCCGGTACCCGGAGGCGGTGCCACTGCGGCAAACATCAGCCAAACTCATAGCTAAAGAGTTAATGGAGATGTTTTCCCGCGTAGGACTACCCAAAGAGGTTTTGACGAACCAAGGTCATGTCCAAGGTCATGCACATAAAACAGTTACGGATGTCCATCGACCATCCGCAAACGGACGGGCTGGTAGAAAGGTTTAACCTTTAAAAATATGTTAAAAAGAGTGGTGTCCAAAGGTGAAAGGGACTGGGACCTCCTCCGGCCCAATTTCATGATCGCAGTGCGAGAGGTGCCCCAGGCCTCTACTGAGTTCTCGGCCTTCGAACTGCTATATGGCAGACATCCTCGCGGGCTGTTGTATGTAGCCAAGGAGGCATGGGAACAACACCCAACTCCGTATAAAAGTGTTATTGAGTACGTGATCCAGATGTAAGAATGGATAGAGACCGTGTAGCCTCTGATTTGGGAACATATGGAGGCCGCTCAGCGGGCCCAAAGTCGAATCTATAACCGGCAGGCTCAAGTCCAGAGCTTTAACCCTAGTCATTGGGTCTTGGTTCTGGTACCAACAGTGGACAGTAAGTTCTTGGCTAGGTGGCAGGGGCCCTATGAGGTAATAGAGAAAATTAGAGATGTAAATTACAAGGTACACCAGCCAGGGCGGCGAAAGCCAAAGCAGGTCTACCATGTTAATCTACTGAAACCTTGGAAGAATAGGAAGACCTGCGCTGAGGACAGACCGCAGTCGGTTTGTCTAGGGGAAGAGGTTTTGGCCCCTCTGTCTGCTGCAGGGGAATCGGTTGCCACAATAAGAATTGCTGACAGCTTCTCCTCTAAACAGGCTCAGGAAGCCAGGGAGTTCATTAGTTGGAACACAGATGTGTTCTCGGAACTCCCTGGACGCACTTCCATAATCCAGCATGATATTGTCACCGAGCCCCAGGCAAAAGTCCACAAAAAGCCATCTAGGAGGAAGTGCAGCTAATGCTGAGGCTGGATGTCATCGATGAGTCTAAAAGTGAGTGGGCCAGCCCAATAGTTCTAATACCCAAGCCAGACGGGACATTACGGTTCTGTAATGATTTTCGTAAATTAAATAAGATTTCTAAATTTGATGCGTATCCCATGTCCCGGGTAGATGAGCTTATCGAGCGGTTAGGACAGGCAAGGTATTTCTTGGTCTTGGACCTCATCAAAGGGTACTGGCAAGTGCCCTTAACAGAGGCTGCCAAATAAAAAACTGCCTTTATCACCCCTGAGGGGCTGTATCAGTAGAAGTTGTTACCCTTTGGCCTTCATGGCGCCCCTACGCCGATTAATGGAAATTGTACTTCGTCACCATCGTAGATACGCCTCGGCTTACCTGGATGATATTGTCATTCATAGTACTGACTGGGAGAGTCACCTGCCCAAGGTGCAGGCTGTAGTGGACTCCCTTCGGAAGGCTGGACTAACCGCTAACCCAAAAAAATGTGCGATAGGGTTAGAGGAGACTAAATACCTAGGATATGTCATTGGGCGCAGACTCGTCAAACCCCAATTGTACAAAATAGAGGCAATACGGAACTGGCCCCTACCTGTCACCACTAGGCAAGTAAAGTAATCCCTGGGAATGGTGGGCTATTACATGAGGTTTGTCCCCCACTTTGCTACTCTAGCCACACCTTTAACAGTACTCTTGAAGGGAAGAAAATCAGTGATGGTTCGCTGGGATGATCGGGCGGAAGAGGCTTTTTCCGCTTTAAAGTTGGCCCTGTGTGGGTCACCGGTTTTGTGCCGCCCAACTTCAAGAGGGAGAACTGCGCCTGGTCTCATTGCTCCAAGAGTAAAGCATATACCTACCAGAAGTGGTCAAATGGTCTCCATTGAAGTTCCTAACACAGCAAAAGCAATATAGAACATTGTGACTCAGTTGCTCAGTCCAGCCCACTTCCCTGATTATTGGATTTGAAGTGTCTGCCTTGTCTTTGGCTTATCCCTGAGTACGATTTTGCCTGATCCCTAAGTACTCCACACCAGTGTTTCTTGACCCCCATGAGTCAGCAATCACTTGAACAAAAACTACTACAAATGGTAGCAACCTGGTGGTTTACCTACAGCAGAGTCCAGATCCCCGTCAGTCGTCAGTCTGTGCACTAGTTTCATCATTAGGATGTCTTTCTCTCCATTTAAATTTTTTTGGTAGAAAAGAAAGATGGTAGATTTTCATGAACTGAACAAAATTACAGTCAGTAATCAGTATCCATTGCCTTTAATTCCTGATGTGTTCAATCAGCTGCTTGGTATTATTTTTTTTAAAACAGCCTATAATCTCATTTGCAATGTAGAAGGTGAGTAATGGAAAGCTGACTTTAACAGTCCAGATGGACATAATGAGTGACACTGCTGCGGTGTCGGAGAGCACCCCAATATTTTGTTAACAATATTTTCAGGAATTTTGTGGGGTGATTTTTTGCTGTATATCTGAGTGATATCTAGATGTTTTCTCCTGACCAATCTCTTAGGTTATGTACTTTCAGCAAAATATTTTTGGATGGAGCTACATAAAGTCCAATCCATCAAAGATTGAGTCCAACCACAAAACTTTAAAGGAGTAAACCTTATCTAATCTCCTACACAGCCTATTAGTGTACATGTCAAGTTTTTCTTAGGGCAGTATTACATTTAGCGATGTGGCTGACCAGTGTGGGGAGGGAACAGTTCCTTCCCAGCAAACGCCTGCCCACTAGCGGAGGAGACCGCTGCTATTACATGCAGTGATTTCCTCCACAGTATGAGGAGGAGCATTTATCATTATGTCATCATTCGTCCCCATACTGACTAGCTGTTTGCTGGCAGCAGATCATGATTAGACAGAACGACCTGCAGCCGGCAAACAATGATTTTTAAGTTTGCTTAAAAATCTGGATTACCCAATGAACAAGCATTTTCCCGTTCATCAGGTAATCGGTGGCTATAGTACACTGCCAGATAATCACTAATGGACGCTCGTTAGTGATGATCTGTCAGACAATTTGCCAGTGTAATACAGACCATAGTCTTCACTCCAATCTCCATGCTGCCGCTGTGCTCCATTGCTTACAACTCAAACTTCTAGGTTGTGGAAATACATGAGCTGCAGCCATAACACTTCTCAGTGCTGTGTGCTGCAAGATCACCCAGAAATGTAAGTGCCTATTACACCCTCATCTGGTCCAAAAACTCTTCCAGTTACACCCCCATCCCCTGTTGCCTCCACACAGATTCGATATGACAAGCAGTGGACTCCACCTAGCCTTTTTTTCGATTCAGAGCATCAACCAGACCAAAATCAAATGGATTTGAAATTGTGACCATTTGGGTGGGGATGCAGACAGAGGGCATCATGGGGGGCCGGTGATGTTAGAGGAAATAAAGTGTCCATGGCGGTGCAGTCAAACCACTCTCCCGATCTCCAGAATAAGACAGAAAAAGTAGTACAAGTGCATTAGTAAGTTGAATGGCATGGCGGGGATCCTGCCATCGCTCATCCTCATATGGATTCCTGCTGCCCAGGAGCAATGATTGAGGTATCCGCAGATCATTGCACAGTATTTTGTTCATTCATCGGGTCATGAATTATTAGGAACAAGCCTTTGTACAAACATTTGTTCCTGTTAATCTGTCTAAAATCAGCCCATGTAAATCTAACATTACTATATATTCTGGTAGCTGAATTTGCGCTACATAATTATTATCAAGAATCAATTAAAACTTCATTCTTATTTTTGGTCCACATCTTTTAAAGACTTTGATTCTTCAAAGTTTGGATAGCCAAGAAAGACATTCCACTCAAGGTTCCTTATGCTAAATTAGGGTCAAAATATATTGGTGTATACAAGTGTATAGAAAAAAATTAATCTGTCTTTGACAACCTTCATCTTTCAGTATTGTCAATGTGTTCCATAAGCGTGTACTTAAGCCGAAATATGGCTGTGAGAATGCACCCTGAGATAGCTTACCTCCATTCATTAATATTGACAGATGATTCAATTTCATGAGTAGTCCTTTCTACTGCTTAGCAGATAACGAAAAACAGAATAATGTTCAGAAATTATTTTATTGATTTTATTGAGTTCTTAATATTAATAATATAATAGATAATTAATAAATAACAGTAATAACCTGCGTATTCTAAAGAATGATAATTACTTAGCTTTGCTTTTTTTTTTTTATTTAACTACAAAAATTAGCTTAGATTTGATGTTCAGTTCTGGTTTCAGTAGAATAATGTAACATTTGGGAATGAAGATACAGCTCAGAAGTCCAGCACTGGAAGATGAGATGGCAAAAACTTCCACAGCCACCGTGTATTTCCCCTTGGTGCTGAGATAGGCCGGGATGAAGGAGATCCACACACTGCAGAACACCAGCATGCTGAAGGTGATGTACTGAGCCTCATTGAAGGTGTCTGGAAGTCTTCTGGCCAAGAATGCCACAATAAAACTCAACATAGCGAGGAATCCAATGTAGACAAAAACTATGTAGAAAGCAATGGAAGATCCTTCGTTGCACTGTAATATTATCTTATCAAAGGCAACCTGGGTATTATGCTCTGGAAATGGTGGTGAAATTATCAGCCACAAAACACAGATAACAAACTCACCAAAAGAAGAAACTAACAACAGACTTGTTGCAAGGTTCTTCCGGAGCCATTTTCTTATGGTCCTGTCGGGTTTGGTGTCTCGAAAGGCTAAGACCACAGTGACTGTTTTGGCCAAAACTGAAGAAACAGCAACTGTAAAAATGTTCCCAAAAGCCACTTGTCGTAGGAGACAGGACAACTTTGATGGGCGTCCAATAAATAACAGAGGGCAGAGAAAGGATAACATAAGGGAGAGGAGAAGAATAAAGCTGAGGTTCCGGTTATTGGCTTTCACGATTGCTGTGTCTTTGTATTTGACAAATATTCCTAATATCACAGCTGTCAAGAAACAGAATAACAGAGAGATGACAATGAGAGATATCCCCAGTGCGTCTCCATGTGATAGGAACTCAGTTGCTCGTGGGATGCATGCAGTCCTTTCCTGGTTTGAAAATTTGTCTTTTGGACAGGTCATACATTTCTCCATATCTGAAAACCAATTAGTAAGTATGATATTAGTCAACTAGTCATATAAGAATCATCCATTTTTAGGTCAGCGGGTCAGTGTCCGCTTCTGTCCTGCTACTTACTATGACACTTAGTAAACTCTGCAAGCTACTGTCTCCATTGCTCCAGACTCTGTTCCCTGAGAGCGTGTTCGTTCTCACCTGTGGGCTCTTAAAGGGTCAGTGCATGCATCTGCAAATCCTTCCCTGGTATTTAAGGCAGCCTCCCCAAGGGTAGTGTGATTGGGCTTTGAGGTTGTCTAGTCTTTAGTCGCCAGCAAAGGTGTTCTCTATTTTCTGACTACCCATTTACCACACCTTGCCTGTCTACCGATTCTGCTCTTTGCAGTCTGCCCTGAGCTTGGACTTACTACCTGGACGATGCACGTACTCTGCCTGCCCTAACCTTGGACTGTGCTCAGACTACACGTTGCTTTATCTCTTGGTGCTTCTGCTATTATCTTGCATCATCCCTGCATTATCTCCAACCTGTGTTCCTGTGAGTTCTCCAGTGTTCCAGTACCTCTAGTTTTCAGTGTGAAGTTCTGTTTACATACTTCATCTGTATTGTCCGTGCTCCTACCCAGTAGCCAGCCTGTCTGCCTTGCCTGACTCTGGTAACCTCACTGCTTGTAAGCTTCTCCCTGTGTCTTCATGTTTTTCTTCAGTCTGGAGTCCAAGTTTCCGAAAACCTGTCTAAGTGCTTGTTCATGCATACCTGCGGTTTTGGTGCGTTTTACGCATCCTGAGCTCCCAAGCTACTGACCCCACCGGGACTATCCCAGGAGGTAAAGGCCTGGTTGTTTACCCGCAGGAAAAAGTCCCAATCCCTGTATTGGGGTTAAAAGGTGAATATCGAGAAAGCACCAGGATAACGCCTTTAGTGTAAGCCCTAAGTGAAACTGATTGACACAGTGGGTCTACATTTGCTGATCTGTGACACCCATAACATAAAACCACAGAAAGATGAACTGATGGCTAGACAATGGGATCAAAGCCTCTCCAAAATGACAGGTCTTCTGCAATGTTCCCAGTAAGCAATGGTTAGTACACACCAAAAGTGGTCAACAACGGGCAGGTAGTGTATTGATGATATGGTCATGGGTTACCAAGGCTTTTTATACAAATAAGGAAAAAGGCTAGCCCATCTGGTGCAGTCCTACATACAATCTATAGTACAACAAACTGTTGAAAACATCTGTGCTGGCTATGAAAAATATGTAAGGACACACGGGGCAGCATGCTGTGTAGACACAGACTGGTCATGGTACCCATGCTGACTCGGGTTCACTGATGAAAGTGCTTATGATGAGTACATGAGCATCAAAACTGCACCAGGGAGCAATGGAAAAAAGTTGTCTCATCTGATGTAATACATTCTTTTATATCATGTGAATGGCTAGCTACAGAAGTGGGCATCACTTACATGGGGAACACATGGTACAAAGATGCACTATGGAAAGAAGACAAGTCAGAGGAAGTAATCCCAGCAGAATATGTGTGGATGTGACATATGCCACCTACAGTATATAAACATTGTAAAGACCAAGTTTCCCACTTCAAGGCACCAGTGTCCCTAATCCTTCAGTAGGACAATGTCCCAACTGCACTACAAAATTTGTCCAGAAATGAGGAATAGGACAAATAGCTCAAGCCTGGTTTTCACTTGGCCTCCAAATTTTCTAGAGCTCAATCTGATTGAACCTCTGTGGGTTGTGATTGAAAAAAAATTTATTGAGGGAAAACTGGTCAGTTTTAGCACCGCTTTTCAACTGCACATACATGGAAGTCAGCAGGTGGGCAGCTAAAAAGCAGTGGCAGCAAGAAGAAACTGGGAGCCTCTTGTCCAATTGGTAGGTCATGCTGATGGAGTCCTGACTCTTTTGCTTTGGCCCAGGCACTGCTTTACTTTATCGAGAGGACATGCAGATCGAGGGCATAGTGTACAGCAGCACCAACAATGTCCTAATGCTGAGCAGCATCAGGTCACAGTACAGCAACGGCAGGTGCTGAATGAGAGCTATAGGACGGTAATCATTAGGGTATGATTCGCATAAAAGTTCGTTTGAATACTGTACGGAGCGAGCGCTTCGTACAGTATTAGAATGTATTGGCTCAGATGAGCCAAAGTTATTACTTTGCGAAGTCTCGCGAGACTTCGGGTAATAACTTCATAAATGAATTTCTACTGTACAAAAACATTTCCCGAACTCTGGTTCGGTTCCAAGGTACCACTTTTATGGGAATCGACTTCGCTTTGGATGTTTCATCCGGAGTCGATTCGCTCATCCCTAGTAAGCATATATACACTACTGGAAATGAAAAAAGAGCACCTGAGAGCTAAGATTGACAAAGTACAGTAAAAACTGCTAGTGATGCTTGGTCAATTATTACACACTGTCACTGTGCGGTTCACTGTGACAGTTGTGGCAGTGCAGGCTGGCTGCAGGCTCTCCCACGTACTGGCTGCAGACAGTGTATGCCGGTTCCTTGGAGCTGCGTGCTGGTTGCGGTTTTGTGTGTGAACTGTGGCCTGTGTTTGTGTCTCCCCTCATCCATATCTCTGTGGTTCCTGCCACCGGTGACGTGCAAACTGGCTGCATGCGCTTTGTGTACTGGCTGTGGGTGTTCCCATGTATGCTGGTTTTGTGAAGCGTGCTGGCTGCGGCCGAGTGTGTGAACTGACACTTGTGATTGTATGTTCTGTGCCTCTGGTTACTTCTGGTTATGTTTGGGTTAACATTCCCTGGTCTGTGCCTGGGTGTGGTTTATCAGGTGTCCTCTTAAGCAGCTATTTCTACCTGTGAGCTGTGGGGGTTTTTGGTCAGTCTATCTTGTGCCTTGCTGGGTGTAGCCCCTTGCTGCTGACCAGGGGGTTTTGCCATCTGCTCTTCTGTGTGGTGTCGCCTGGTAAAGCATTAATGTTGTTGGTGTTGATGTTTCCTTGTCCATGCCTTGTCTGATCTTCTGTTCTGTGTCTTGATGCACTCTGTTCCATGTTTAGCCTAGCAGTGTTCTAACTACGTCTGATAGCTTGGCAGTGTTAAACTGCTTCTGATCCTGTCTGTTCTATGTCCAGCCTGGCATTGCTCAACTGCTTCTGATCCAGTCTGCTCCATATCTTGCATGCAGTGCCTTACTGCTTCTGTTGCTGTCCTGTTTATGTCCTGCCTTCATGAGAGAGCTCCTGGGTTCTCCGCAGGGAGGATATGTAGTCTGTGTGCAGCTCTGCCATGCTTCTGTTCCGCATGGGGCCCAGGCATCTTCTTGTTTGCTGGTTCCCATTTGTTGACTTTTCCATGTCCTGTGTTTGCTTGGGTTTCGGTTCTGTTGTCTGTTCCACTGGTGCTTGCACCAGCGTGGTTCTTTGCAGATAGGGGCCAAGTGTACCGACACCTTGCTGGAAGTGTGACCAGTGAGGCCTCGGCCCAGTTCATTCTCACCACCAGGGGCTCTATGAAGAACGAGGCTCACTGGCTCTCTGCCCTCTGGGTTTTTCCTCTGGTCTGCTGGTGCACTCGGCTCTGTGGTAGTGCTACCAGTATTGCTTAGCCTGCATTTGTTACTGTCATGTTCATTTATTACATGCATAATAAAGTATTCTTTTGGTCCCTGGTCTGTATACGCCCCTGTCCTGTTTGCAAGACATTCCTCTGACACACAACCTAGGTGGTGTCCCCTTTATTGTGGATTCTGCATCAGAGTATATGTTAAGGCAGGGTCACATTAATACTAGGTAGCATTGATTATACTTTGGAGATCTTTTCTAGTCTAATCAGCATCTAAAACCTTTTATATGACACCTCAATAACACGAAGACTACCTCCATAGTGAATCCTCTGGGTGGCAATGGATGGAGGTCAACATATCTGGTTTGGAAACCGTGTGCAACAGTTGACATACTGTAAGTATGATCCTTGTCCATGCACAAATTAGAATGGTAAAGCTTTACCAGACTATCCTGTATGATAGTTGTAGGACAATTCTGTAAAGTCCCCTCAATTGTCTTAGGGAAAGAAGCCAAAATTTCAAAATGTCTCCCACATGTTTGACTTTTTCAAATTGTCCTTTGGACAAAGAATGATAAGCAGTATAGAAATCCAGTTTGACCTCCAATACAAAAAAAAGTAGCAATTGCTAGAATATGGATGTAAACTTGACTCCCTGTCTGTGATGATATGCAAATAAAGATCACATGGGCAGAAGATATTTTTCATTAAAAGAGAGAGCACTGTCAGAAGGGTGAACTAGAGGAGGAACAATAAGATTATTATAGAAGTGGCCTACTAACCATATGATAGTACTGCTTGAGGAATTTGGCAAGTTAGTTATAAAAAGTCCATAGTGACGTGAGACCAAGGGGAATTTGGAACTGATAAGAAGATGGAATAGGCCAGCAGTTTTTTTTTCTGTGTACCCTTGTTTAGTGCATAAATTAAGTAAGCTGTTATAAAGTCTTTGATGTCATGAACCGAAGAGGCCACCAATAATGCTGAGAAACATAATCTAAGGTTTTGCATATTCCTGGTTAACCTGACAGATTAGAGGGGTGATCCCTGGACAGAATTTGCTATCTATGGATAAAATTCCTTCCTGAAAGAATGTTGCAAACTTGCACCAGACAGGCAAAATGTGACTGCATTGAATAGTATACTGACGTTTGCCAGCCATATAACAAGAGTCAAATCATCTCAACAGGGCCTGGTACTGACATTCTTATCTACAGGGAAAAAATTTAACATAAGAGACCAGTTGGATGGTGTACCTGCACAGACTCACTCTATCGAATCAGTGCTGCCATTTTCAGACTGTGCAGGTACACATCTCCAACTGGTTACCATCCCTCTGTACCCTTACTGCAGACTGCTAGCAATTCATTCATAACTTCTAGTAGAAATAATATAGGAATGGCACAACATAGAGCCATAAGAATAGATGCTTCAGAATTGTTATTACATAGAGAATGCATGGAACTATTATAACAGGCATGTCAGGATTGGAGACATCTTCTCTGAGCTCATTTTCAGGTCCTAGTTTGAGATTACATTTCCTAAAAATACTCAGTCAAGTCTTCTCAAAATGGCAATTCTCAAACTTAGCATTGCCGTGATTTTCACAGAGAAGCTTGTAAAACAAAATGAACAGCTACTTGGTGGGAATCTAAATCAAGAGAAATGCCAGAATATCATCCAGGTATCCAAGTATGCCACCACACAAATATAAAGAACATCTTAGAATATGGTATTGATGTGATCCTGAAGGATCAATCTAGGATTACTAACTCTATTGTGAATTTTTAAGGTTGTCTTCCATTTATCGTCATCATTAATTTGGATTAAATTACATGCCCACTGAGGGCCAATTTGGTGTAAGTCTTAACAACTCGAATCTTATCAAAGATCTTAAAAATGAGAGGAAGTGGGTATTTGAAATTGATTTTATTTAATCTCCGGTCAGCAATACAATAATGCAGGGGCCCATCCTTTTTTCTCAACAAAGAATCTGACTCTGAGATTCCACTTACTGTAAAGAGTCTTGGTCTCAGTTTTGGGAAGCGATAATAGAAAACCTGGCTAAAATTAGAAAGTGTGACAGGGAGATCAATAATGCAGTCATAAAGTTGATGTGGAATGGTCTCCACTTATTATTCACTGAAAACAATATCTAGATTAGGCAATCCTGGGTTGGCAGATTACTGGCAAGTAGTGAGAGTGAGAATGTTCTTCCCAGATGGTAATCTGATCAGAGTTACAGTTAATGAATTATGTTTCTGTAGCCATAGAGATCCCAGTTAAACAAGACCAATGAATCTTTGCAAAAATAAACATAAAAAAATACATGCAGGATCAAAGAAGCTATGGTGGAGCAAACTAGCTTGGATATTCATGGAAGCAATGGGATTGACGCAGGAAGTTCCCATTGTACCCAGAATCCAAGAAGGCTTGTACAATAAAGCTGGGTCCGGGAATAGCTACATGTAGGGTGATAAGAATTGAACATTTTTAGAGTAAAAGTTTGTACCTAAGGCCGTCTCTCCTACTAACCCTAGGCACTGTAGTTTCCCAGCTTTATGGAACATTACTACAGAAAGTGAAACTTCTCTCAACTGTACCAGTACAAATTGTTGCTACACTTATGTTGAAAACTCTTCCATAGAGAGCTTGAGACTTTCTGCTTGCATAGGTTCTTCCTGAGGGGCAGGTGCAGAAGCCTAAAAAAGTCTAGCACAGGTATGATCAGTTTAGTTACCCTTTCGTCTTTCCTAAAACCTAATGTTCAGGATATCACGATGAGTTAAGAAATTTGAGTTAAGAGTTTGAGTGTGAACTCTGCTACATCTGTAAATATGGTTGGCAAAAATATTAGTTGATCCGGATGGCACACAGGTCTTATTCAGCAAGTTTATCTTAAATATAACCAGATCTTCTTTTCCAGAAGGAAGCTACAAGCACCTCATTACTTCATTTCAAATTGTTAGCCAAAGTGTTAATCTGAATGGTATACTGTCACAAAGTGGAGAAGGAGAACAAAGGGAATACTACAGATAATGCCCAAAGTTTGATGGACTAAAAAAAAATGGACAAAACAGGATTGTTCCACTCTTGAAGCTGAAAAACCTAGGCCAGTGCTTTTCCGGACAGCAAAGACAAGATGAACACCACCTTTGCTTTGTCAGATGAAAACTGATGTGGCAAGACCTCAAAATGGATGGTATTTGGATTAATAAATCATCTGCAGAACTTTGGGTTGCCATCATAGCAAACAAGTAAAAGCAAGTGTGGCCAAGAACAACAGGACTCTGTTATTGGTGAAAGCATCTTGGCAGAAGTAGAATTAGCTGCAGCAGCTGAAGCAGGAGGTGTACGATCATCCAGATGAGGTGTGTTGTTCTGCAGAATCTGGAGTGGCTTATCATGGTGGCTCCACTAGACAGTTCTCAGGCAATGTCATAGACCTCAGGATTGGGGGATCAGCAGAATCCATTCCAGTAGGTAAAAGTTATTCTCTATCCACGGAATATGGGATAAGTATCAGATCAGTGAGGGCCCTTCTGCTGGGACCCCCACGATCATGAGAACGGTGGCTCCGTACCCCCTGAAGGTCCCTGTGCAACCGGCCATTTCAGGGGAGAAGCCGGAGGCCTGCAGGGGGTAAGGGCCCCCGTTCTTATGATCAGTGGGGGTCCTTGTGGATAGGGGATAACTTTTACCTACCAGAATACCCCTTTAAATAGCCATAGAATTCAGTGCTGAAAGAGTTAAAGAAAGTTTAGCTGCTGAACTGGATGTGGTCAGGCAACATGGAGTCAGTAAGCAGAGCTACTAGAGCTGAATTTGAATTATGCAATCATGCCATCAGCAATGGGTATGGCAGGTGAAGATCATGACACTCAGAGATTTGTGAACCCAGGTCTGGTGAAACTGGTCATTTTATTAACCTAAAGAAATCCACATGAAATGTAATTTGTGTGATTTTTTTTTTTTGTTTAAATATTATTGTAAAGTGAATTTGTTCCAGTTTTTTAGAGGAAATGATTGCTTCAGATGGGGTGTCCTTGCTTTTTCATTCTACAGTAATAGACACATACCACTGCTATTGCAAATTACTAACCCGTGGCATTAGAGATCTGACCCTCCGGACACGTGTCACAGCTGTAGCAGCATTTGTGTGGTCCTTTCATGGGAATTCGTTGATATCCGAGCAGGCAACTTTTACTGCATGTAGACTCGGGAGTCTGGAAAGATATATGATACATAAGAAGTGTAGGTAGTCACATAAGTCAGAAATTCAGATGTAGCAGTGACAAATATGTTCATGAGTAAAGTTTTATGCTGGAATTACAAATTCAGTTTTTGCTGCAAATTTGAAGCAAACACAGAAGTGAATGCCGAAGAAAGAAGTATCAGCATTTCCTTGATACTTGTCCTTCTTTTGGGTTCAATCCAGGATTTGGCTCAAAAACTGCCACAAAACCTGTATGTGTGATCCCAGTCTTAGAAATGTAAAGTGCAAGGAGAAAGAATAGGCAGTGCTATCTATACCTATCTTGATTGCCAGGAGAACATGGCACATTACGACCTGTAACCGCAACATTTAAGGTGAAAAATGCGTAGACATGAAGGCAATGACAATTGTACTTCCATAAAGAGCAGGGAGAGATGGGGCAGTATTATCTGAGATTCTTCATTAGCAGAGGAGTCAGAGACGGAATCAATATTATCTGTATCTGAAAAAAGTATAGCAAGACTAGTGGTATTGCTTTCTGTACCAACATCGGAGGCTCTATGGAGTCAGTACTATATCTGTAAGCACATCATATTCAGAAAGATAAGGGCAGTATTATCTGCATCTGCAGGTGTAGCACACATCAAACAAAGATTCTGCATGGAGGCAGTGCTATCAGTACCTACATCATTTACATGGAGACAGTGATATCAGTACCCACAGTCCATCATTTTCAAGTAAGCAGTGCTATCAGTACTCACATGATTTACAAGCAGTATCTGTACCTACAGTACATCACTTTCAAGGAGACAGCACTATCAGTACTCAAATGATTTTTAAGAAGATACAAGGAGACAGTGCTATCAGTACTCACATGATTTATAAGAAGATACAAGGAGGCAGTGCTATCAGAACTCGCATGATTTACAAGAAGATGCAAGGAGGCAGTGCTATCAGTACTCACATGATTTACAAGCACTATCTGTACCTACAGTACATCACTTACAAGGAGACAGCGCTATCAGTACTCACATGATTTATAAGAAGATACAAGTAGACAGTGCTATCAGTACTCACATGATTTACAAGAAGATACAAGGAGGCAGTGCTATCAGTACTCACTTGATTTACAAGCACTATCTGTACCTACAGTACATCACTTACAAGGAGACAGCGCTATCAGTACTCATGTGATTTACATTGCATGCACGGATTGTCAGAGTGCATTAGAAAAAATGCTATTGCTATTGATTCTGCACCTCTAGCTCAGAATTGTTTATCTCAAGTGATGCATGATATAAGATTGAGTGGGTGACTTTCATCAAAAATGTATCTCGTGTTTTGTGTTGGAGGGTCTCCCTGCTCCGTTGGTTCTGGGTTTACGGTGTTAAGCAAGCACAATCCAACCATCAATTGGCAATGTAGACAGATTCTGGATTGGAGTGATTATTGCATTTACAATTGTCTGAATACATCTTTTTCTGTTTTAGCTACTAAGATATTACCCTCTTTTATATCTGATTTCGCCAACGTGTTTTCTGAGAGTGGATGCCAGGATTTACCTCCGCATCGGGAATATGATTGTCCTATCAATCTTATTCCCGGAGCTAAATTGCCTAAATCTAGGTTGTATAACCTTTCTGAACCTGAAAGACTGGCCATGAGAGAGTATATTACCGAGAGTTTGGCTAAAGGACACATAGGACCTTCCAAGTCTCCAGTGGCAGCAGGGTTCTTTTTTGTTAAAAAAAAAAAAAGGACAGAGGTCTTCGGCAATGTCTGGATTACTCTCCATGATCCCTACCCTCTTCCTTTGATTCATGATTTGCTTAACCAGGTTATTGGTGCCAAGGTGTTCTCCAAGTTGGACTTAAGGGGGGCATATAATGTGGTTTAGAGATTGCCTTGCGGTTCGCCCGGCGGTCATTTTGCGGGGAACTTTGCAAATTTGCAATTCGCCAAACATGGGAACATATGGCGATGTTCACATGCACCATATTCTTTTGCATTGTGCCAAACTTTGACCCATGACACATCCATCAGGTGGGACAGGACAGCCAATTGAGACGTTTCAGCACATGGACACACCGCCAACCCTATAACAGAACCCGATCTGGCAGCCATTTTACATTAAGTGTTTTGCCAGTGTAGGGAGAGGTTGCATTTTGGAGCAGGGACAGGCTGCATAGGACACCAAACGCTAGCTAATAAGGCCACAAAAGTCCTTTTAAGGACTGGTAACATTGTGCTATCAATAGGTGTGCTACACAAAGGGGTGTGATATATTTATAATATTCTTTCTAACATAGAAAGTATATTATAGTGCATTTTTATGCTTCCAGAAAATACTGATTGAGGGCTGCGATTTATCAGCTTCCACAAAATAGTGATTGAGGTTTTCTATATACCTGCGTCCACAAAATTACTGCTTGAGGGTGATATGCCAGCTTCAACTAACAACTGATTGAGGCCTCCCATATATCAGCTTCCACAAAATAGTGATTGAGGTTTTCTATATACCTGCGTCCACAAAATTACTGCTTGAGGGTGATATGCCAGCTTCAACTAACAACTGATTGAGGCCTCCCATATATCAGCTTCCACAAAATAGTGATAGAGGTTTTCCATATACCTGTGTCCACAAAATACAGATTGTGGGTTTTGATATACCTGCTTCAACTAACAACTGATTGAGGCCTTCCATATCGAAAAAATATGGGTGGACAGCACTCCTTGGTAATGATGTATTGGGTGCTCGTCTCCAGGAGGGGTGGTAAAAAGCCCCTAGTAGAACAACTTGTAGATATCCAGAAAAATAAAAAACGGAGACAGCACGTCCAAAAAGGTGCAAAAAGTGGAATTTATTCCGGATGCAACGTTTCGGCTGCGTGTTAGCCTTTTTCAAGCATGCTTGAAAAAGGCTAACACGCAGCCGAAACGTTGCATCCGGAATAAATTCCACTTTTTGCACCTTTTTGGACGTGCTGTCTCCGTTTTTTATTTTTCTGGATATCTACATGAGGCCTTCCATATATCAGCTTCCACAAAATAGAGGTAGAGATTTTCCATATACCTCCATCCACAAAATTACTGCTTGAGGGTGATATACCAGCTTCAAGGAACAAGAGGCCTGCCATATATCAGCTTCCACAAAATAGTGATAGAGGTTTTCCATATAGCTGTGTCCACAAAATTACTGCTTGAGGGTGATATACCAGCTTCAACTAACAATTGATTGAGGCCTGCCATATATCAACTTCCACAAATACTTCTCTTCTCTAGGGACTTTGGCACAGGGTCATTTTGAAAATGACAGGCAGAGGAAGAGGCAGAAGTGGTAGGGGTCGGGCAGGTCCACTAGGCCTGAGCCTAAGTGGGAAGTTGGAGAAGGTGCGTGCGAATATGTCAAAGGATGCACCACAGTTGGTTGAGTGGCTCGCTTAGCTTTCCGCTTCTGCACTCTCCTCATCCTCTCTATCTGCACCCTCCTCATCCTCTCTATCTGCACCCTCCTCACTCTCTGCTGTGTGCACCACCAAAGACACCACCACCACCATAGCCCCTCCACTTGAATCAGAGGAATTATTTTTCCATCCATTCTCAGGCCTTACCGACGCACAGCCATTCTTGGCATCGGATGAGGAAGAGGAGTTAGCAACAGCCGCCACCCAGCGGTCTGACGACAGTACCCAGATCAGCCCAGCGAGGGTGGTCCCCACTGTTGCTGCCTACTCCGAGATCTCTAATGTCAGCGGTGGTGAAGGTGATGATGATGACGAGTCGATGGATGTCACATGGGTGCCCACAAGAGAGGAAGAGGAGGGGAGTTCAGAGGGAGAGACGGAGCAGCAGATAGGGAGGAGAAGGAGGAGAAGCAGGCAGAATTTGCAGTGCACTGGAGGCAAAAAGCAGACTGCAAATGTATCTGGAATGAGCCATCCACCATGCACGGTCACATCTTGCGCTCCCAGGACTCCGGCACATTTCTTTGCAGTGTAGGCTTTTTTTAACGTGTCAGCTGCTGACAATAGTGCTGCCATCTGCAGCCTGTGCTGTCAACGCATAAGTCGCAGTAAGCCCAACACTCACCTCTGGAAGACCGCCTTAAGAAGGCACATGGCTTCCCATCATGGAGCCCAGTGGGAGCAACACCGTCAAAACCCACAAAGCCACACTCCCGGTGCTCCACGTCCTGTCTCTTCTCCTCTCTCCTCCAATTTGTTCTCCACTCCACCTTCCACCTTGCTGTCGTGTCGTCTCGGTCATCTGGCACAAGGCAGGCTTCCGTGGCCAAAATGTTCAAACACAAAAAATGATGACGCCGTATAATCCTTTTGCCCAACGGCTGACCACTGTCTTGTCGGAACTGCTAGCCCACCAACTACTGCCATATAAATTGGTGGACTCGGAAGCCTTTATAACATTTTTGGCCATTTGCAATGGAAGGTCCCCGAGTGGAAATATTTCTCCCAGAAGGGCATCCCTGAACTATATGGCCACATTCAGCGGCAAGTAAATATATCTCTGGCACACAGTGTCAGTGCCAAGATACATCTGACCACAGACACGTGATCTAGCAAACATGGGCAGGGAAGGTACATAACTTTACTGCCCACTGGGTGAACCTTCTGATGGCCATCAACCATGTAACCTGTGGCACCCATGTGGATTTGGTGTTACCACCACAGATTGCATGCAGGCCTGCCTCTTCTTCTCCTCCTCCTACTCCATCCTCCGTCTCCTCCTCGGCTGACTTCTCCTTTTCCACTGCTACCGCCTCTTTCTCTGCACCCCCCAAGCTCCCCAGAACCTATTTTGACATGCCAGGTGAGACATTGCCATGCTGTGCTGCGGCTGTTGTGCCTGGAAGCCAAGAGCCACACTGGTCCTGCACTGATTTCAGCTCTGCGGTCACAGGCCGATCAGTAGCTAACTCTGCTCAATTTGACAGTTGGTAAAGTGGTGTGCGACAATGATGCCAATCTACTAAGCGTGCTAAAACAGGGAAAAATGACACACATGCCGTGCTTGGCACAAGTCCTGAACTTAGTTGTGCAGCGATTCGTTGCCAAATATCCCGGGGTCCAGGGCGTCTTGCGGCAGACCAGGAAAATCTCTGGCCATTTTAGAAGATCTTACACGGCCATGGCTTCCCTGCTGACGTTCAGCGGTGACAACACCTTGTATAAGCTTGATAGGCTGCTCCAGCAGAAACGTGCCGTTAACAACTACCTGTACGAACTCTGCGGCAGGACAGGTTTTGGGAAGCTTGGTTTCTTTTCACTGTGCCAGTGGCTGCCTATGTGCAACGCATGCAGACTTCTGCGGCCATTTGATGAGATCACCAAACTGGTCAGTCGCAGCTAGGGCGCCATCAGTCACATCGTACTTTACACCTTCTTTCTGGAGCGTACATTGCTTTGTGTCATTGATCAAGCCCTCGAGGAGCAGGAGCTGGAAAATGAGGAAGTCGCAATGGTGAATAAATTCCCAATTGGGGTTAATCCATCTGAGACAAGTCAGCAGGAGTCTGAAGAGGAGTCAGAGGAGGATGGTGGCTGGGGAGGGAGGAGGAGGAGGAGCAAGAAGAGCAGGATTTAAACTTTTTGAGGATCCCTGGTGTTGTCCATGGTTGAGGGGAGGCGACCGAGGACGAAATTCTCCTGGGCGAAAAGCAGGAACCAGGGCGCTCCACTGCTTCCAATTTAGTACAAATGGGGGCCTTCATGATCCAGTGTTTGAAGAGGGACCCCTGTATAAAAAGCATAAATGTCAAGGACCTGTACTGGGTGGCAACGTATTTAGACCACGGGTACAAACACAAAATGGCGGACATGTTACTGGCATCACAAAGGGCTGTCAAATGCAGCATTTCCAGGCCTTGATGCGAGAGATGCTGCATTCTGATGTTGCAGGCACTGGCAGAGGAATTTCCACCCACAGCGAAACAGGTGCGGGTACCAATCCTACCACGCCTGCAAAAAGAGGGCGGTTTGAAGATGTGTTGGTCACTTCGGATATGAGATCATTCTTGCAGCCAACCCATCAACAGCTGCCCTCCGGACCCAGCCTCAGGGAACGCCTAGACCGACAGGTGTTCGACTACATTGGGTTAACGGCCGATGTGGACACTCTGAGAAGTGAGGAACCCCTTAACTACTGGGTGTGCATGCTTGACCTGTGGCCAGAGCTGGCACAATTTGCCATGGAACTCTTGGTTTGCCCCTCGTCGAGTGTCCTGTCCGAAAGGACGTTCAGTGCAGCAGTGGGGATCGTGACCGTTAAGCACACTCTCCTAGTTCACGACTACCTGGACTACCTCAACACCTGTGATGACCACGTGTAATTAAATTTCCTCATGCCATCCTACACTTAGCCACCACCCAGAACAAAGAATGGTCCTTGCCTTATGTTTATACAGCAGCATAAATGCCTATTGGCTAATTTTTGGGGCCTGTACTGGCCAACAGTTCCATTGTTATCCTCTGACCACCTAATGTCCCTCCAGCCACAGAATCCAAAGTACTTTGCTTTCAGGTGAATGCCTATTGGCTAATTTTTTGGGCCTGTACTAGCCAACAGTAAATTTTTTTATCTCTAGCCACAAAATCACACCCCTGCCTCTCATTATGTTGGCGGATGAACCACATTCACCATAAGGACCTTCTAATGTCACAGGGTCATGTGATTGTGCCCCCCACCTCGTACTGTGCCCCTCATGCAGTACTGTGCCCCCTTATACCCTGCATTGTGTCCTCTTATCACACCCTGTGCAGTGCCCCTAGTCATTCCCTGTACTGTGCCATCTTATATCTTTTTATCCAGTCACAGTATGGCGGTGTTATCCGGTCACTGTACAGAGGTGTTATCCGGTCAATGTATGGCGGTGGTATCCAATAACTGTATGGCCATAACTGTATCCCTTTCCCTGCCCACACCACCATTTTTAGACCTGGCATGAGCGGGAAAAAGATGCAGATTGCGGTGCTAAGGAAATTTGTGCCACAATCTGTGTCAGAAATACACCAAATATAGACGTATTTCTATAAAGTAAATGACCACCTAATTGTATTACTATTCGGGGGTAGAGCTGATATCTTTATAGTATATAGATTCTAGTGTATTATACTGTGCCCTGTATTTCTCAGTAGAAAAATTATCCTTGGGAAACACAGTCCTTATCCCTGACCACCAGGACCAGGTAGCGCTCTGTCAGTACATGGCAGCCTCCCCTCTCCACCACGCTGCTCCGCTGTGTACTGGTGCTTATTCGGACACTAGGGATGGGTTCACATCCTATTTTTTGCCATCCATTTAATGCATACCAAAAATGTGTGTGTTAACAGATGTCGTACAGTGGCGTCCATTCACCATACAGTTCCATGGTAAAAAAAAAAAATAATTTTTTTTTACGTATGCATTTTTTTACATTTGATCGCGAACGCACGTTCGTGAAACGTCCCGGCCGATGTTCGTCCATCACTAATCTGGTTAGGATCAAGGAAGGGGATGAATGGAAGATGGCTTTTAATACTCTTGAGGGGCACTTTGAGAACCTGGTCATACCTTTCGGGTTGACCAATGATCCTACAGTTTTCCAGCAGTTTGTGAATGACATTTTTCATCACCTTCTAATTTATTCTCCAGACATCGAAACACATCAGGATCATGTTAGACAGGTGTTACAGATCCTAAAGGACAATAAATTGTATGCAAAATTAGTGAATTGTGTTTTTGCTGAACACGAGGTGCAGTTTTGGGCTACCTGCTGTCATCTTCAGGTTTTGAATGGATCCAGAGAAAGTCCGTGATGTATTAGACTGGGATCGACCCAAAAATCTGAAGGCTCTTATGCGTTTTTTGGGGTTCACCAACTATTACCGAAAATGTATTCAGAAATAATCAACAACAGTAAAACCCTTAACTGACATGACTAAGAAAGGGACAAATGTCTCAGTGTGGTCTGATTCGTCGTTGCAAGCCTTTTCTGCGATTAAGGAATGCTTCTCTTCTGCCCCTATAATGGTGACGCCAGATGTATCACAAACTTTCATTGTGGAAGTGGACGCGCCCGAGGTGGGGGTATGAGCAGTTTTATTGCAGGGCCCATCACCTGGTAAATGGCGTCCATGTACTTTTTTCTCTAAAAAACTCTTCCGCAGGGAGAAATTATGATGTGGGTAACAGAGTTACTGGACATTAAGTTGGCTTTTGAGGAGTGGCTTCATTGGTTGGAAGGGGCGATTCATCCGATCACGGTGTTAACAGATCACAAAAACCTGGCTTACCTGGAGTCGGCTAAACCACTAAATAGTAGTGAGTGGCATAGGCAATATTCGTTTTCGAGATATTTCACACATTTTTCGCTTAATATTTGCAATAAATTCACGAATTCTAGAATTTGTGATCTCCAGTCATTATTTTCACGACTGCGCAAATCGGCACTAATGATGCACATATTTTTTGTGCAATACATGCAACTTCACATTTGATCAGGTCTAAGTAGATATTAATGATTGGTGCACTAAGTATTGTTGTGACATCACAGCACTATGTCTGTAGCATGTATGTATGGACAGCAGAGAAACAGTAATTCCTATTACACTACCTAACACCCTACACTATATCACTATCTAACCTACAATTTCTCCCACTATCTGTATTATATATATGAGCTAACTATCTATCAAATGTCATTGGATAAGGAATATGATCCAGATGAAAGCACAGAGCACAGTTATGTCACTGCTCTCTCTCTCTCTCTCTCTCTCAGAACTGCAAAAAAACTGCAGAAAATGGCTGCTGGGGAGGTTTTTATATAGTAATGAGGAAGGCAACTTTCCTATTGGTTGCTAGGGATGTTGCTAAGCTCTGACAAAGATTTTGCAGCCTTCTCATGGGCCCACAAGCAAAAAGGGAGGTTACTGATAAAAACAAAATCTAAAATATTTGCGATTAAGAATATATAGCACTATATTCGCGATAAAAATTTGGAATATAATATTCGCGGTCAACAATACGACTGAACTTGAGACAAGCCAGATGGTCTTTGTTTTTTATCGGATTCAATTTCATTGTCACCTATCGTCGTGAGATTAAAAATGTCATGGCAGATGGCTTGTCACAAAGTTTTCCTGAAGGTGGTGATTTTGAAAATCCGAGTCCGATACTGTCGGAAGGGGTGGTGATATCCGCTCTTTACCCTGACCTAGAGGTAAAGGTGTTAGAGGCCCAGGGAGATGCACCGGATTCTTGTCCCTCTAGGAAACTGTCTGTGCCATTGAAATTGCGTCACAAGGTGTTTGAGGAACATCAATGTATGGTTCTCAAGGGACACCCTGGGAGTAGATCCACTGCCCACCTCATCTTTTGTATATTCTGGTGGCCGGGTTGCATAAGTGTGTTGAAGACTATGTGTCAGCCTGTAGTACATCTGCACGTGCTAAGTTGACACATACTTGGCCTTCCGGATCTTTACTTCCGTTGCCCATCTGGTCAAGACCATGGACTTACTTATCCATGGATTTTATCACTGATCTACATAATTCTTCAGGAAAGACAGTTATTCTAGTGGTAGCTGATCGCTTTAGTAAAATGGTGCACTTTATAGCATTACCGGGCTTACCTAATGCTAAAACACTTGCACAAGTGTTTGTTGACAACATTGTGAAACTCCATGGCATTCCCTCTGATGTGGTCCTGGATCGTGGGACTTTGTTTCCAGATTCTGGAAGACGTTCTGTACTCGACTGGGGGTACAACTATCCTTTTCTTCAGCTTTTCATCCTTTTCAACGGACAGACGGAACGCACTAATCAGAGTCTGGAGTCTTACTTGATATGTTTTGTCTCTGAGAACCAAGAGGAGTGGTCTTCATTTTTGTCTTTGGCAGAGGTTGGCATAAACAATCGTAGACAGGAGTCCACTGGTAAGTCAACGTTTTTTGGGCATATGGGTTTCACCAACAGTTTGGCACATTTTCTGGTTCTGATACTTCTGGTATCCCTGAGGAGGAATGTTTTTTGTCATCATTGTCATCTATATAGTGGAAAATTCTAAATAACTTGATGAATATGGACAACAAGTATAAATGTGTGGCTGACAGGAAACGTATGAATGGTCCAGACCTAAGAGTGGATGAATCTGTGTGGCTGTCCACAAGAAACATTAAGTTGAAGGTACCTTCTTGGAAGTTGGGTCCAAGATTTATTGGTCCATATAAGATCACTGCAATTATTAATCCTGCAGCTTTCCATCTTGAACTCCCTCAGGCCCTGAAAATTCATATTGTGTTTCATAAATCTTTGTTGAAGAGATATGTTGACCCTTTGGAGCAGTCTTACTTGCCACCCGCTCCTGTCATGGTGGACGGTAGTTTGGAATTTCAGATCGCCAAGATAATTGACTCTCGGATTCTCTGTAGATCTCTTCAATATCTTGTTCACTGGAATGGTTCTCGACCAGAGGAGAGGATGTGGGTACTGGCATCTGACATGAATGCCAGTCATTTGATGAAAGCTTTTCACAGGTCTCACCCGGATAAGGTCGGTCCTAGGTGCCCGGAGGTCATCCGTAGAAGGGGAGGTACTGTCAAGGATGTTCCCGTGACAGGTGGCAGGAGATCAGTGAGACTGGCAACACGTGGTTTGATCTGACAGGTTTTCCTTGCGGATTAATAGGCGTCTGTGTTGTTTCTGATAATGGCCACACCACTTGCTTCAGGTGTTGCTAATGTGGTCATTTAACCTTCCTTATTTATAGTTGCTTCTCCTACATTGCTGTGCGGTTTATAGCTTCAGCTTCTGTGCCTGTGAATTGCTAGTGTGTGGATCTCGGCTGAGTTCCTGGTGCTTTGATAGCCCCTCTGACGTTAAGTCTTTCCTTTCCCTATTGTATTAGGCCTGAAGGAGACTCTTGTTCATCCCTCCTTTTGGAGGAATAGGTAGTCCCTGCCATTAGTACCATGGTCCTATAGTGCTAGATAGGACTCTAGTTCTTCCTGCGAATGAATACACCTACATCTGGGGTCTGTTCATACTGGTAGTCAGTCAGGATTTTGGTTTTACTAGGAGGTGTCCATTTTCCTTCCCTACTTCTCAGGCCTGATTCCCTATTCCCCCTTCCCTCTTATGTTTGGTGTGTTGTTTCCCTCCCACACTGAAGCATGACACCCACAGTACATCATTTACAAGGAGATACAAGGAGGCAGCACTATCAGTACTCACATGATTTACAAGAAGATACAAGGAGGCAGTATTATCTGTACCTACAGTACATCATTTACAAGAAGGCCGTACTATTTGTGCCTACATCATTTACAAAGAGATGCAAGGTGGCAGTACTATCTGTACCTACATCATTTACAAGATAAGAGGGAAAAAAGAGATAAAAGAAAGCAACATTAGCAGTACTCACATAATTCAAAATAAGATGCAATCAGGCAGCATTCTTAGTTCCCACTTCATTTACAATGCGATACAAGGAGACAGTACTATCTGTACCTACATCATTTACAAGGAAATACAAGAAGGCAGTGTTATCTGCCCCTACACGAATTACAAGAAGAGGTTAGAAGGCAGTATAATCTGTGCTGACATACCATATCTTACAGGGAGATATAAGGAGGCAGCACATTTAAATGACAAGTTAGGGAGTCAGTACTATCTGTACCTACAGTGCATCAATTACAGGGGGACACATAGAGGCACTATTACCACAAGTGTAACAACGCCAGATGTATGCAAGACAGCAGAACCAGACATTACCTACAGCAGTCCATTTTCCCAAGTCCTAATTGATGGCTCTTGGTACTCAAATAAACCCAGGACTTTAGTAGAGCAGAAAATGGTAACAAATGTGCAGTTGAAAGTAAAGCTACCGTATATGAAGTACATATCAGACAACAAATGCAGAATAATAAACTCACTCATAGATGACAGCAAACTGAATGAAGATGTAACGGATGAGGGAGAAGAGTCTGGCAATGAAAAGATGACAGACGGCAATGGCAAACAGGTGGCGAATAATGAATGTAAGTAAACCTAGCAGAACCTGACCCTAAACTGCTGTCCAAGGAAACAGAGGGGAAATCACCAAACTCAGCCAACCTGAAGCTTAATCCAGAAGAAATGTATCATATCATAATACCAGCCTTATTGCAGACGACCAGATGAAGGCTTGAGGGGAGAGGATGAAAGTAGTAGTAGTGTGTGGGTGGTGATGTTACTCACGGTAGTGGCTGTCCTGCTCCAGCACTTCCTTGGGCCATGCGCAGTAAAGAGGGATGCACCTGATGGCAATATTCCTCTGGGCACACCCTGGTCGGGTCTCCTGTCTGTTGGAAGGTGGAGTGCCTTTGATGTTGGTGGCAGTGAGGTGTAGTGCAGTAAATGGTAGGCAGGGAAGGAGGTAGGCAGTGCAGTTCAATAGATAAGTCTTTACTGAAGAACCAGTTTTTCCACAATCATCCACAAAAAACGGAGGCACAGTTCTTAAACTGTTGTAAACATTCCTCTGGCTGACTTATGGGGTTGATTCCAGGAGCTCCCTGAGGCAACATTTTATGTCCCAGTTAAGCCAAGGGATGCAATTCTCACAAAAATGTATGTCTGCAGTGTCCACTACAAGGTATAGACCTTAAGAAAGAGACTCAGTGGGGGCGTAGCCTGCACCGGAGCTGTATGGCAGCATGAAGTGAAGCTCTGCTGATATAGTATCCCTCGCAGCCTTAATCCAGCGGCACTTAATCGCCAAAATGGTCAAGATCGGTGGCCCCAGACCTACTGAAGCACAAGGGCATGCCAAAGCCCGACAAGTGGCGAATCCATGGAGAAATTTATTAAAAATGCTGCTCAGATGCATGTGGCTAAAGAAATCAATATGGCGCCCGGAACGCCGAAAGCTGCAGGGAGCGCTCCGAAACATACAGCAGTATCTGAAAAGGTAAAGGAGGTCTCCCCTGAGGCTGATACCCTACCCATCTCCAGATCATTCCTGAAGGATGCCTTATTAGAGGCCCTGGAGCCCCTCAGATCAGATCTTACCTCAATAAAAGAGGACATGCGCCATATTGGAAGGAGGGTTGAAATGCTAGAGGACAATCAGACTGCTATTGTGACACATCAGAACGCAGTCTCCTCCACACTGACCCTGCATTAAGCGCACATGAACTCACTATATACGCTCCTTGAAGATCATGAAAATAGGAGCAGACGTAATAACTTGCGGTTCAGGGGCATACCAGAGTCGATAGGACCTGCTGAAATACCGGAAGCCATTATGAATATATGCTTGCAACTGCTTGGTCCTGACTCCGCTCATGAAATTACCATTGAGAGGGCACACAGGGCCCTGCGTCCCAAACCACAGCCTGCGGACCCTCCAAGGGACGTCATTTGCAAGTTCTTGCATTACCCAGTTAAGGATGCAATTCTCAGTAAAGCGAGAAATTTCCAACAACTTGCTCTTGAGGACTGCCCCATTACCATATTTCAAGACCTGGCCCAGTCCACACTGAAAAAAAGAAGAGCACTTAAACCGCTTACTGATTGGCTTCGCAGCAAAAGAATCTTATACAAATGGCTATTTCCCTTTGGGTTATCCTTTCTATATGAAGGTCAGCGCATATCCATCTCTTCTTTCAATGATTTGCCTAAAGCATACGATATTCAGCAAATCAACCAACTACCCATTGATAACTGGGATCATATTCAAAGTAATAACCCACTCCCGGATCTCCCTTCTGCGGATCCCTGGGAGACACCTCGTCCCGGCAAACCCCAAAGATCCAGAAGAAGCCGACATTCAACTCCAAGGCGCCTTCCACTTCATGATTCTTGAAGGACTCTAGATCCAATCCTAGGTAACGTTTCATGCTCATCAGAGATTCCTTGAGTATATGTTTCATTAATAATTTTTAGAATGTTTTACCTGATTTGGGTCTTAACCCTTCATAACCACTCCTGAATTTTGAGTCATGATATCGTGGTGATGCTTATATGTCTTTTACTAAGTGCCTAATTACTACATATTTTGAGGGTACTAGAATAAGTCACATTACAATGTGCATATTATCCCCCCTACTCTATTCCCAGAGTAACTTTACTCTAATATTAGTGATCTACTTGCTTGATCAATATTCCAAACTGTTCTCACTGTTGTTATTATTTTATTGTTGGTTTTATGACAGGTATCATAGAAAGTCAACTTTATATCTCCAAAAGAAAAGGGGACGCTTCTGCAGCCCTGTAACTCCGCCTTGGATAGTTAAGTACAAACAATTTGCACCTACACATCTTTTACTAAAAATTTTCAGTGGGACACACTCAGTCATTTTATCATTAGATGGCTGACCTGTGCATTGCCACCTTCAATGTTAAGGGTTTTAATGCTCCATCAAAACGTAGTCAGATATTCTCCTTAGCTAAAAAAGAAAAATGCTCAGTCCTGATGCTTCAGGAGACACATTTCAAATTTAATAAATACCCTGTCCTATCTAGATCCATGTACCCACACTGGTATCATTGTGGATCGAATTCTGTGGCATCCAGAGGTGTGAGTGTGGGGTTCCAGAGGGGTCTGCCCTTCTCATATATTTCTCATATTCAAGATGTAGAGGGCAGATATATACTGTTGAAGGGCAAAATAGCTAATCAGACTTATACCTTTGCAAACTTCTATGCTCCAAATGTCAAACAGATTTCATGGCTGATAGAGACACTTACTCTTTTGGAGTCATTCAGAGAGGGCATGGTGGTGCTTGGAGGTGATCTGAATATAGCATTAAATCCTTCTATAGATTCATCATCCCAAAAATCAGCTCTATCCACTAGAGCACTGAGACGACTTAGGAATAAATTACATCAGGGAGCTGTCCATGACGTATGGCGTCTCCTTAATCCCTCCGGGCAGGACTACACCCCCACAACTCGTATCAAAGGCTCAATTACATATTTGTGTCAAAAGAACACCTACATTTGTGCACGCACGCCTACATAGGTAATATACTTTTATCTGACCATGCCCCAGTATTTATTACCATTCAAGCTCCATCACTAGAACCTAAAGCATTTAGATGGCGACTTAATGAACAGCTGATTTCCTAAGAAGAGAACAAAGTGTATATTCAAAAACTTATGGAGGAATTATTTTCCCTTAATTCCCTTCCTGGCACATCCCCCCACATACTATGGGACACCCACAAGGCTTACATGAGAGGCCAATTAATTAGTATGGGGACAAGAATCAAGAAGGAGAGGAAGAAAAAAGTAGAAGAACTCCTAGCCCAGATCCATAGATTAGAAACTGTTCACAAAAGTTATTTATTAGATTCCCACCTGAAGGAGCTCACAGATTTAAAGAACACTCTAAAGACCCTGCTCAATAAAGCTTCTGCCAATACAAATATTATGAACATGGAGATAAGGCATCCAAGTTCATGATGCAACGTATTAAGCAAAGGAAATCTCATAATTATATACACATGATTAGAGTTACTAACAAGGAAAAGGTGTCTACTACCCCAGAAATAGCCAAACAATTTCAAAGGTACTACTACTCCCTATACAATATAAAAGAAGAAGAAAAGGAAAGTGGTATCCCCCCTCTCCACCCCCAAAGGAATCAGCAATCTCCTTCCTTAATTCCCTTGCCTTACCGGTACTGTCGGATTCCCAAGTCCAAATTTTACAAGCCCCTTTTACAATGTCGGAACTTGAGACAGCAATTAAACAACTTTCTAATGGGAAAAGTCCTGGACCTGATGGCTACCCGGCTTTATATTACCGCACTTTCCATAATATATTAGGCCCATACCTTCTCTCTATATTTAATAGCTCCCTGTCTGGTGTCCCATTATCCACAGATAACACCAGAGCACATATCACACTGATCCCTAAAGAAGGAAAGGATAGTTCCCAATGCTCTAATTATCTCCCAATCTCCCTGTTAAATCTGGATTTGAAATTATTAGCTAAGATGCTTGCTACCTGCTTGTCATCATTCCTGCCATCTCTAATCAAAGAAGACCAAGTCAGCTTTGTCCGTGGTAGGGAGGGCAGAAATAATACCGCCAACGCTATTTACCTTACAAAAAAGCTCAGACGGCCTCTAGTCTTCCTTAGCACGGACGCAGAAAAAGCCTTCGACAGGGTTAGCTGGGACTATATGAGAGAAGTCCTTAAAACAATTAAATTCCCTGACCAATATATTAACGCCATCTTTTCCTTGTATACCCATGCCTCAGCTTCTATCATCATTAACGACACTCTGTTCCCCTCCTTTAATATCAGGAATGGCACCAGACAGGGATGCCCACTTTCACCCTTATTATTGGTTCTCGTAATGGAGACACTGCTCCAGACTATTAGACTGGAGAAAGAGATAGTAGGTATAAAGATAAATCAAAATGAACATAAGGTAGCTGCTTTCGAAGACGATCTGTTAAAAATGAATACCAACCCAATCAAAGCCCTACCTATGATTTATAAGTTTTTAGAACAGTTTAGTTCTTATTCAAACTTCAAAATTAATATGAGCAAATCCCATATTATCACTATAGACCTCCCTTCCTCAACTAGGAACTCATTAAAGGCAAACTCCCCCTTTAACTGGGACACTCATATATTACATATCTAGGAGTCAAGATTGGGCCCGACCCATCCACTCTTTTTCGACTGAATTTTACTCCTCTCCTTCAGTCTATTTCTGAACAACTAGCTGGGTTGAGGAATCCGATGTTATCATGGTTTGGTAGGAAGAATATTGTAACCTCATTGGTCTTACCAAGATTGACATACCTGCAGCAAGTACTACCGATCCCAGTCCCAAAAATATATTACATTAAACTTAAACGACAAATTAGCTCGTTTATTTGGGCCGGGAAAAGGGCTCGACTAGCTCGTTCTGTTCTCTGTAGACCTGAGGCTAATGGGGGAATAGGATTACCTGACCCAGAATTATATGGGAGAGCAGTTATGCTTTCTAGATTAGTGGATTGGATGACACACCCAAATCAGAAGCCTTGGGTATCCATGGAACAGGATAACCTGGGTTCATTCCCTTCAGGTCTCCTAGTGGGTGCAAAAAAAAATTCCAACACAGGATAGGCCCCTCAACCCAATGGTTAAATCGATAATAGAGACCTGGAACTGGTTCCAACAATCGCAGCATACCATACCATTACCCTCTCCATTGATACAAATAAAAGACATATTAGTATATGCTCCATCTAACCTGAAAGACTGTCTACCCCATTCGAAACTCTACACTGCTCCTCTTCTCACTTTTTGCCGATAATGGCGTAGTATTGAAAAGTAAAAATATTTTAAATATCTTCCCGGAATGCAAACACTTCCCTTACTTACTGTCCTTCATACGCTCCTTTATATTAAAGAATATCTCTATGAATGACCTACTACGTCCACTGACCTGGTTTGAAAGTATAATAATGGACCAATCCAAGCATACTAAACTAATCTCCCAAATCTATAGGAAATTAAATACTCCAATGTCAATGACTAAACCAGCATTTATTGGGCTATGGGAAAGGGACTTGGATATTAGCTTCTCTCAAACAGAGGCCTCAAAACTTTTATTACTGCCCCAGAAAACCTCTAGGTGCGTTCGCACCCAAGAAAACGGGTATAAAATTTTAACAAGGTGGTATAGGACTCCAGATATCACTTGCCGTTATAGCCCAAATAATATAGATACGTGCTGAAGATGTAAAAAGGATAGGGGTTCATTTTTCCATATATGGTGGGAATGCCCTCCACTTCAAGATTGGTGGAAGGAAATCTTCGCCAAAGCTAACATGATATGTAAAACAAATATTTCATTCTCTCCTCAATTAGCACTATTAGGTTTACCGCCATCTACATCTAAACTACCACCAACCAAAGTATTCCATACTATGTTAAGTGCAGCACGTCTGTTAATACCTAAATTTTGGCTTTCTGAAGAATTACCTTCCCCCTCTCAATGGATAGGGAAGGTTGACCAATTATGTAGGTTTGAAGAAATTGCAGCCTGGGAAAACCGTAGTATACAATTATATAGGAAACAATGGAAAGATTGGTTTACACACAGAAACATAAACACTTCTCTCTTCTAGCTTACATCTGCCGTTCCTGACTAAGTCTGCTTACTATAATTGGACTCTAACATAACCCTTATAGAGTTATATTAGGTGTGGATTAAATTTGTATTATCTATTGTACTATCCATCCTAAGGAACTGATGTAAAACAATACCTGTCAAACCACCTGTTACCTTATGTTATTCAAATGTCTTCAATCGATACCATTATGCGATTTAACATATTTAACCGTATGTAATGATTCTTATTTTTAATAAAAATGATTTGAAAAAAAAAAAAGAGACACAGTGGGGAAGATTTATCAAATTGGCAAAAAGTAGAACTGGCTTAGTTGCCCATAGCAACCAATCAGATTCCACCTTTCATTTTTCACAGCTCCTTTAGAAAATGAAAGGTGAAATCTGATTGGTTGGTATGGGCAACTAAGCCAGTTCTGCTTTACACCAGTTTGATAAATCCCCCCCAATCTGTCTCACTAATATGGCTGGGAGCCAGAAGCCATTAAAACCCAGCCAAGGGCTGTGGCATCCAGGACCATAACATACATAACCTCCACAGCCTGCTTCTGTGCACAAACTCTCTTCTCTTGACGGCCTAACCTTCTTAGGGTTGCTGACTTTCACTCACTTCTGCAGGTGACTCACACCACAAGAAAGAGCCAAGCCCAGAAGTTAGGACCACTTCTGAAGAGTTAGCTCTGGAATGTCCACTGTGAGGCTGTAGGAATAGAAAGCTTAGTTTGTGAGTCAGTGTTGGAGATGATGAGCAGGGCTGTGTTAGATGTTGTAATCAGGTTCTGAGTTTCACTGGAGACAATCCCTGTGATGGACTAGTGAGACAGCTTCAGAGGAGTGTGGATTCTCTGCTGGCCTAAGGCATGGCCTAGTTGGTGATGGATCTACCACTTTAGCAGTCATATAGGATATTACAGGGACAGCAGGGTCAGAGGGGCCAGGCCATCAGGCCTCGTCTTCCAATAGACGCAAACACGCACAGTAAGTACAACTGTTTGAATACTGGCAGGTGAGGCTCGGGCTGTCATGGATGGCATACAGAGCAGCCGGACCCAGGCCAAATACTCGGGCCTCATTCCTTGGCCATGGTCTCTTCAGCAGGTGTGATCCAGTGAAATCATGACAACTGCTGGTCTGAGTAGGAGAATGTTTAGGCCGAGTATCATTGCCCGATCTGTCTCTGGCCTGTGCAATCCCCTACTCAGCCCAGCAGACACGATGATGTCACTACATTGCACCTGCTGGAGAAAGCATGCTGTGCTCCATTCATAAAGGGAATGGAGCTAGGTGAGTATTACTTTGTATATTTTATTAACACTAAGGAAGCAGCACTATTGTAAGTAGAGGACTGAGGGGCAGCACTACTGCGAGGGGGCACTAAGGGGCAGCACTACTGTATGGGGATGTTAATACGGGAGCAGCACTACTGTAAGGGGGGCACCAAGTGGGTAAAACTACTGTGTAAGTGCACAAAGGGGAATTCTACTATGTTTAGGCACAAAGGGGGAAGAACTAGTATGTGGGGGCACTAAGCGGGAAATCTACTGTGTGAGGCACAAAGTGGGAATGACTACTATGTGGGGGCACTAAGGGGGCATTCAACTGTGAAGGGGGTGTTAAGGGGGCATGACTACTGTGTGAAGGCCCTAATGAGGCATGACTAAAATAAAGGGGTCACTAAGGGTGAATAGCTATGGGGGCATAACTACTGTGTGGGGGCACAAAAAGGGAATGACTACTGTGTGGAGACACCAAGGAGACATTTTACTGTGAATGGGGCACTAAGGGGGCCTGAATTCTGTGTTGGGGGACTAAGTGGTCCTGACTACTGTGAAAACTGAGCATTCTACTGTCGGGTGGCACTAAGGGGGAATAACTGTTGTGTGGGACCCTAAGGTGACATATAGTGCCAGTGTGACATACTGTAAACTAACTCCTCCTCCTCCAGGACTAGTTGTGAGAATTATTTATTTATTATTTATTTTATGCGCTTATATAGCGCTGCTATATTCCGCAGCGCTTTACAGACATGGGCATATGCTATTGAGCCCAGCCTTTTTCCATTGCTCTGGTGGCAGCAGGGCAGCTGGAGATGTTCGCTTCCATTGCTTTGAGCGCTGCTGATAGTTTATCTCCTTTGTTGGGTGGTATGTGTATATAGTGTATATATGGTGTATTTATGTATGTGTACAATGTATATGGTGTATTTATGTGTATCTGCGTTGCATATATATGGTGTATATATATGTAAATATGTGTCGTGATGCCACATGTCTGCCGTTGAGTAGGGAACCTGTTGTTAAAAATTGGAACACCACCCCTGGGCTGGTGGTACCGTTCTGGAATAAGTTGGGTTTATAGACTTGACAGTGGATGTTCACTGAGCTTGGATCCTCCTGATTATTGCTGCATTCATCTGGACAGTTAGAGATAGCAGACTGCAGGAGATTTATATATAACAACCTCATGTAAACAGACATGATTATTCCTCTCTTAACTGAAGGATACGTCAGGTTAGTATAATACTATGTAGTACCTGGAAAAATTTAGGATTCCATCGTATGGCGCTGTTATTTATTTGTAATTGGAACCCATTCGTTTCTCGGTAATATCCAACTGTGTTTGTCTGCGTTGATTTATTCTCAAATATAATAAAGTTTAAAACATCAAACTTTGGAAGAAAGTGTCCATCTCTATTGAAATAGATCTCCTCTTTCCCGGGGGTCAACACGTGAATCCTCTTCAGATAATAATTGAGCTGGTCATTTACAAGAAAAAAAACATTTTATCAGTTATTCCATAAAAATAATTTGTGTTTTGCATTGCTGTTATGCTAGATGATGAGCTAGTAGACTTTGCGGCCCATGTCCTCCACCACTCAGCTACCCAGGGCAGGTACTGGCACCGGGTTATTCACCCTGCTGCCGGTGCTCCAGTTTTCTGGACCCACTAGTCCCCCACAGCTTCCTTCTGGCTAGTCCAGCTGTTGGAGTCTGCTGGTTCCTCTTGCTCCTGCTGGCAAGGCTTCTCCCCCCTCTGCCCTTAGGAAATGCATGCACACTTTTGCCGGCTCTAATATTTTAGTGTGCTAGTCCCTTCAAAGGTGTTTTGCTCCATTTGTCTGTCTATGTACAGAGCTCTGGCCGATTCTTGACTCTGATCCTCGACTGTCTGACTTCACCTGTGCCTGTTTACCTTATTGACCCTTTTCTGCCTGTCCTGACCTCAGACTAGGGGCCTGATACCTCAGTTCTTCTGCCAACCACATTGGGACTATTCCAACAGATGCAACCTAGTGGCCCTCTTGCAGCAAAGACTGGATCCCCCTTTTTAAAGGATGATTATCAGAGGACTGAACAGGATAATGTCTTAGGTTTAGCCCAAAGTTAAACAGGTTGGTGGACACAGTGATTCCACATCCTCTGATTGTTACAGATTTATTATGGTCTTCAAGATATATGATATCAGAAATCTGTATTTGCTCAGACTATGGTTCTGCTGACGGTAGTGTGCAGCATCCCAATGCAGAGCAGCGGTACACTGCAAAATGCAAAACACATTTTTTCTGTATTACATTTACTGTATTTTGTATGCACATGGTATTAATGCGCTATATTGTCCGCTACCGCTAGGTGGGACTGGTGTCACCCTCCCTATATAGAAAGGAGGAGTGAGAACATTCTAGTCAGTCAATTCAGAAAAAAATAGTGAGGGCTGAGAGTTTAGCCTGTCCTGGAGCAGGTACCAACAATGCATAATTTCACCGCCACATCTAAATATAAGACAGCTTTCTAGGGAACAAAGAAAGATTGGAGTGGTGATCTTGATTAAAACGTAACTTTTAATTAGTTCAATAGAAAGAGTCCCTAAATATAACACATATTAACAATCTAGTGCACAATGACACATAAAATTCTTGGTACACGGCGGCACCTGAAGCGTAACCGGTTGTCCTACCGTAACCCAGGTGTCTTCCAGTCTTTACAGATGTTCAGTAGATGTAATCTTGCTGAAAATACAAAATGGCAGGAACCAGGCGGGAATGATGATGGGCTCTAAGACCCTATATAACCCTAGGATAGGGGTGCTGACGTGACCCTGACTTCCTAACCACAGAGCCCCCGTCCTGAGAAGAACGACCCCGTCTGGAACCTTGCCCTTACGCTACTTGGCCCTCTTGTGCCCTAGTGCAGCAGTTCCCTACATACATGTTTCATGTAACAATCATCAGGGGAATATTGTGCAATCGAGCACGGCATAAATCACATAGTGTTGATCTAGATGTTTCAATAATCAACACTGAGGGTATTCAATGTGAAAGCAAAAGACACTTAAATCAATACAAATGGTAGCCTGTGGTATAGGCTCCACTGGGTATCAGGGCTAAACACATGCCTAAAGATATAAGGCAGTATAAGGTGCAGGGAGGTCTCTTGATATGCGGCTCCACGGACCAGTGTGCCGCGATACGTCCTGAGGCTCTAATATAGCCTACATAAGGAAGCTCGCCCGTGCAATTTTAAACATACCTTCATCTCAGAACAAGGCTGGGGAGCGCAGCGCGGTGATGTGAAAGGGGCGGTTTCATGCAACTGCGCATGCACAGGCCACGCTGAAGATCGACAGAGTTTGTAGGACTATACAATGCAGTCTGACGTAGCCGGTTCGGTATACGTCATTGCAAACGGCTA
Source organism: Bufo gargarizans (assembly GCF_014858855.1). Taxonomy (NCBI): domain Eukaryota; kingdom Metazoa; phylum Chordata; class Amphibia; order Anura; family Bufonidae; genus Bufo; species Bufo gargarizans. The sequence continues at coordinate 32,226,575 of NC_058083.1, read as the reverse complement.
CGGATTGTGTCATCAGCCCAGGACACAACTAATCCAATGGCCATGGTTGAACGCGTTGCCATGCAACCGGGACTATTTATGGCAGCCATCAACACATCAGCGCTATCATAGATGTAGGACAGCGCTACTAATATAAGGCATTTTTGTGGCAATCAAATAAGACGAGGTCTACTAATTTAAGAGGCCCACACACAGGGCTATGATTCAACAGAGGTATATGAAAAATATTCCACCTCAATAGATTTGGGTGAGCCGACATATCAGGCATTACAGATAGAAATTTTGCCTAGAGAATTTGGACCATAATATGAATATCATGGTTAGGAAGGTCCGGTATATGAAATTGGGCCTAATTATTTATAGTCCCATAACATTTTCAAATAAAGCAGCTGTAACACAGCTGTTCATTTAAGCCTAAGGGGGCTACGGTACTCAGAGTATGAATCCATCGGACTTCATGTTAAAGAAGTACATGGTCCCAGTTTTCCCCCCGTGCCAGAGGGGGGGGACCTCGATGCCCGTGGCCTTAATGCTTTGGTGGTCCCCATGGTGATGCTCCTGTATATGACGAGATACAGCTATATCTCTCTTATTGGAGATATCCTCCAGGTGTTCCCCAATCCGTCTGCGTAATTTTCTCTTCGTTTTCCCTATGTATTCCATAGGGCACTCGCATGTTATTTTTTAGATGACGCCTTGAGTCCTGCAATTCACAAAATCCTTAATTAAAAAGGTTATTTGAAGATTTACACTGGTGAATGTTTTACCTGTCTGTATAGTACTGCAGGCAACACAGCCACTACATCTAAAACAACCCAGGGGCCTTCGATCTAACCAGGAACCGCCCCTGGGAGATGGATTGCAGTGGCTATGTACCAGCAGGTCCCTGAGGCTGTTTCCCTTCCTGAGTGTTATCTGTGGGTAGTCGTGAATCCTGTCTTTGATATCTGGATCCATTAGTAATATCGACCAGTGTTTCTGTAAGACATTTCTAACTTGATTGGCTGCCACATCAAAGGTACCAATTAATTGAATTTTCTGCTCAGTTTTAGGCTTAATTCTGGATACCAATAATTCAGTACGTGTTGATGAGAGCGCTTCTCCTGAGGATTGCGGCCTGTTCCACAAACTCAGGTTTATCAGAACAGTTGCGTCTCAGGCACAAATATTGGCCACGCGGTATTCCTCTCTTCAGAGGAAGGGCGTGACTACTGTTCCAATGTAACACCGAGTTTGTAGATGGAGGTTTCCGATAGATACTGATAGTTAGTTCATCTGAACCCTTTCTTGAGATCAGGATATCCAGGAAGGGAAGAGTGTTCTTGTTTGTCTCATACGTAAAACGTAGTGCCAGGTCATTGCAAGTGAGCTTCTCAACAAGGGTTGAAAAGGCCAATATGGTCGCATTCCATATGATGATGTCATCTATGTACCGGGCCCACAATGCCTGAGGCCCGAGTACAAGACGACACCGCATCATTGAATGCGATAGTCGCTTCCCACCAGTCCAGGAGCAAATTAGCATAGGATGGTGCACACAAACATCCCATTGCAGTGCCCCTGAGCTGGTGGTACCACTTGCCATCAAAAAGAAAAAAGTTATGAGTAAGGATGTATCTCAGAAGTTTCAGGACAAAATGATTATGTTCACTAAATTGCTTTTCCTTTATGCTCAAGTAATAGCTGACTGCTAGGAGACCCGCTTCATGTGGGATAGACGAGTAAAGCACCTCCACGTCTATACTTGCAAGGATTGACTGTTAGTCCAATGTAATACCATCTATCCTTTTTAGAAGATCCATGCTATCGCATATGTATGAGGGCAGGGATGTCACGAATGGTAATAGTATGCAGTCAATGTATTTGCCCAAGTTCTGACAAATACTCCCTACTCCTGAAACTATCGGTCATCCTTTTAGGGATTTATACCCTTATGAATTTTAGGGAGCCCGTAAAAGGTAGCAACCACTGTGAATTTTGGATATAAAAAATCAAATTCCGTTTCTGAGATAATCTTATTGCATTTTGCCTCTAACAGAATGTCGCGCAATTCTGCCAAGTAAGAAATCGTTGGATTTGTGGTAAGTATACCGTAGTTCTGTTTATCACTCAGAAGTTGTCTGCACATTTTGCAATAGTCCTCTGTATTAAAGAAACATAGAAAATAGAATGTGTCGGCAGATAAGAACCATTTGGCCCATCTAGTCTGCCCAATATACTGAATACTATGAATAGCCCCTGGCCCTATCTTATATGAAGGATGGCCTTATGCCTATCCCATGCATGCTTAAACTCCTTCACTGTATTTGCAGCTACCACTTCTGCAGGAAGGCTATTCCATGCATCCACTACTCTCTCAGTAAAGTAATACTTCCTGATATTAACCTTTGCCCCTCTAATTTAAAACTATGTCCTTTTGTAGCAGTTTTTCTTATTTTAAATATTCTCTCCTCTTTTACCTTGTTGATTCCCTTTATGTATTTAAAAGTTTCTATCATATCCCCTCTGTCTCGTCTTTCTTCCAATCTTTAATCTTTCCAGGTAAGTTGTATCCTGCAATCCATGTAATAGTTTAGTAGCTCTTCTCTGAACTCTCTCCAAAGTATCAATATCCTTCTGGAGATATGGTCTCCAGTACTGAGCACAATACTCCAATGAGGTCTCACTAGTGCTCTCTAGAACGGTATGAGCACCTCCCTCTTTCATGATAACAGTGTCCCCCCCCCCCCCCTTATCAGAGGGTTTAATTGTAACTAAATGATCGTTTTTAAGAGGAGATTGCTTCACGTTCCTTACTGGAGAGATTGTTCAACATCCTGGAGGATGCTAGTTCCCCCAACTCCGAGGTGACCAGTTGGAGAAACACTTCCAAACATGAGATACCCTCAGGTGGTGGCATTTTTTTACTTCTTTCTTTCAAGAAGGTGAAGGGTTCTATTCCCTCATTCCGATTATCCATTTCGGAAAGGCTATTTAGTAGTCTCACATCATCTAGCATATCGGGGGGAATTCCAAGGTCCCGACACTGGTGCTTGTCTGAGTTCTTAAAGAACTTATGCCATCTGAGTTTACGAACAAATAGATTCAAATCCTTTTTGCAGGAAAAGTCATTGAAGCGCTGCGTCGAGACAAAGGAAAGTCCCTTACTGAGTACTGTCATTTCAGTGGGTGACAAAGACCTGTTGGATAAGTTAAATATTTTGGGGCCTGTTGGTCTCGCTGTCGCGAGCGGTTTCTCAGGGGATAAGAAATTATACCTCTGGGGAAATTATTAGAGGGAGGGCCTGCAGATTGTCCTCTCGCTCTGCCGCCCCGTCCCCTGCCTCTCCTATAAATTGGTTTCTAGCTTTATTTCTATTTTATTTCAGATATCAAAGAAAAGATTCACGACTACCCACAGATAACACTCAGGAAGGGAAACAGCCTCAGGGACCTGCTGGTACATAGCCACTACAATCCATCTCCCAGGGGCTGTTCCTGGTTAGATCGAAGGCCCCTGGGTTGTTTTAGATGTAGTGGCTGTGTTGCCTGCAGTACTATACAGACAGATAAAACATTCACCAGTGTTAATCTTCAAAGAACCTTTTTAAATAAGGATTTTGTGAATTGCAGGACTCGAGGCATCATCTAAAAAATAACATGCGAGTGCCCTATGGAATACATACGGAAAACGAAGAGAGAATTGCACAGACGGATTGGGAAAAACCTGGGGGATATCTCCAATAAGAGAGATACAGCTGTTTCTCGCCATACACAGGAGCATCACCATGGGGACCCCCAAAGCATTAAGGCCACGGTCTTCGAGGTCGCCCCTCCTCCGGCACGGGGGGATTCTGGGACCGTGTACTTCTTCAACATGAAGTCCGATGGATCCATACTCTGCGTACTGTAGCTCCCCTAGGCCTATTTTACAATAGTCCTCTGTATTCAGCATAACAGTGTTCCCCCCTTATCAGAGGGTTTAATTGTAACTGAATGATTGTTTTTCAGAGAGGAGATTGCTTCACGTTCCTTACTGGAGAGATTGCTCGACATCCTGGAGGATGCTAGTTCCCCCAACTCTGAGATGACCAGTTGGAGAAACACATCCAAACATGAGATACCCTCAGGTGGTGGCATTTTTTTTACTTCTTTCTTTCAAGGAGGTAAAGGGTTCTATTCCCTCATTCCGATTGTCCATTTCGGACAGGCTATTTAGTAGTCTCACATCATCTAGCATATCGGGGGGAATTCCGAGGTCCCGACACTTGTCTGAGTTCTTAAAGAACGTATGCTTTCTGAGTTTACAATTACCCAAGAAAAGTCATTGAAGCGCTGCAACGGGACAAAGGAAAGTCCCTTACTGAGTACTGTCATTTCGGTGGGGGACAATGACCTGTTGGATAAGTTTATTATTTCGGGGCCTGTTGGTCCCTGATCTAAAAAATTATTAGAGGGAGGGCCTGCAGATTGTCCTCTCGCTCTGCCGCCCCGTCCCCTGCCTCTCTTATATATGGGTTTCTAGCTTTATTTCTATTTGGCTGTTCCCGTTCACTGTCAGAGATATCTGTTTCAGTAGTGGAGAGATCTGAGGGCAGCTCTCTTATTGGTGGCTTTTCTCTGAGAACTCAGTAGGCCGTGTTCTCCTTTAATTCTGCCAGATCCTGATTGAATTGCCAATGTTTTCTATTGCATAGAAAATACTGGAATTTCTCCACAGAGGTCTGAAGTAATTTCTCCTTTCTCCATAAATTCTGGGTCTTGTGAGAAAGATTTAACAGTCTCCATTTGTGTTTTCAGTTTCTCGCTTAGATTGTCCAGATGCGTATTTTACTCCTCCAGTAATAAGGTCATAAACTGAAGGAAGCTGGACATAGCTAGTTGTTCTCACTTACTATTGAAGCCTGTGCTTCTTTGTTTAGGTACAGGAACAAGGGAAATCCTTAGACCTCTGGGGACAATCCCATGCTTTATATAATTATCAAGACTTTGTACCTCCCACCAGCTAGAAAGGTATTCACAATACAGTTTATTCAACTCCTTGAAAGCTGAACTAAATGATTGTGTAAACTTCTTTTGTGTATGTGTTTTATCTGAAAATACTTCCTTAGCCTCTGCAAGCCATGTCTCCGTGTTTAGGCCACCTGCCAGAAAACCCACCATGCCAAAAAAGAAATATATAAAGTAGAAAAAAACATTTTTTTATGATAATCTATGGCTAGATCACCTATAAATACAGAGTACAAAGAAAGATTTCAGTGGTGATCTTAATTAAAACGTAACTTTTAATTAGTTCAATAGAAAGAGTTCCTAAATATAACACATATGAACAATCTAGTGCACAATGACACATACATTTCTTGGTACACGGCGGCACCTGAAGCGTAACTGGTTGTCATACCGTAACCCAGGTGTTCAGTAGATGTAATCTTGCTGAAAATACAAAATGGCTGGAACCAGACGGGAATGATGGTGGGCTCGAACACCCTATATAACCCTAGGATAGGGGTGCTGCATATCAAGAGTAGGGATGAGCGAACTCGAACTGTATAGTTCGGGTTCGTACCGAATTTTGGGGTGTCCGTGACACGGACCCGAACCCGGACATTTTCGTAAAAGTCCGGGTTCGGTGTTCGTCGCTTTCTTGGCGCGTTTGTGACGCTTTCTTGGCGCTTTTTGAAAGGCTGCAAAGCAGCCAATCAACAAGAGTCATACTACTTGCCCCAAGAGGCCTTCACAGCCATGCCTACTATTGGCATGGCTGTGATTGGCCAGAGCACCATGTGACCCAGCCTCTATTTAAGCTGGAGTCACATAGCGCCGCCCGTCACTCTGCTCTGATTAGCGTAGGGAGAGGTTGCGGCTGCGACAGTAGGGCGAGATTAGGCAGATTAACTTCTCCAAAGGACTTGATTAATCGATCGATCTGCAGCTGTGCATCATTAAGCTGCTGAAATTCAATTGCTCACAGTTTTTAGGCTGCCCAGACCGTTTGTCAGTCACTTTTTTCTGGGGTGATCGGCGGCCATTTTGTGTCTTGTGGTGCGCCAGCACAAGCTGCGACCAAGTGCATTTAACCCTCAATGGTGTGGTTGTTTTTTGGCTAAAGCCTACATCAGGGTGAAGCTGTCACACCAAGTGTATTTAACCAGCAATAGTCTGTTTATTTTTTGGCCATATACTACATCAGGGGCAAGCTGCGCCTGTCACCAAGTGCATTTAACCCTCAATGGTGTGGTTGTTTTTTGGCTAAAGCCTACATCAGGGTGAAGCTGTCACACCAAGTGCATTTAACCAGCAATAGTCTGTTAATTTTTTGGCCATATACTAAATCAGGGGCAAGCTGCGCCCGTCACCAAGTGCATTTAACCAGCAATAGTGTGGTTGGTCAAGCTGTCACACCAAGTGCATTTAACCAGCAATAGTCTGTTTATTTTTTGGCCATATACTACATCAGGGGCAAGCTGCGCCTGTCACCAAGTGCATTTAACCCTCAATGGTGTGGTTGATTTTTGGCCATATACTACATCAGGGGCAAGCTGCGCCCGTCTCCAAGTGCATTTAACCATCAGTAGTGTGGTTGGTCAAGCTGTCACACCAAGTGCATTTAACCAGCAATAGTCTGTTTATTTTTTGGCCATATACTACATCCGGGGCAAGCTGCGCCTGTCACCAAGTGCATTTAACCCTCAATGGTGAGGTTGTTTTTTGGCTAAAGCCTACATCAGGGTGAAGCTGTCACACCAAGTGCATTTAACCAGCAATAGTCTGTTAATTTTTTGGCCATATACTAAATCAGGGGCAAGCTGCGCCCGTCACCAAGTGCATTTAACCAGCAATAGTCTGTTCATTTTTTGGCCATATACTACATCAGGGGCAAGCTGCGCCCGTCACCAAGTGCATTTAACCAGCAATAGTGTGGTTATTTTTTGGCCATATCCCAGTCTAATTCTCTCACTAAATCCATACCGGTCACCCAGCGCCTAAATACTAGGCCTCAAATTTATATCCCGCTAAATCTGTCGTTACCGCTGTACTGTTGTGGCTGGGCAAGTTATTTAGTGTCCGTCAAAGCACATTTTTTGTTCAGGGTTGAAATACAATTCCCAATTTAGCAATTTCATAATTTAGTGGTTTCTGCTATATCAGAGCTATTTGAAATCTATCCCTAAAAGGGTATATAATATTCAAGGTGCACATAGGGTCATTCAGAATAACTTCACACACACGCTACTGTGCATTTCCAAGTCTAATTCTGTCACTAAATCCATACCGGTCACCCAGCGCCTAAATGCTAGGCCTCAAATTTATATCCCGCTAAATCTGTCGTTACCGCTGTACTGTTGTGGATGGGCAAGTTATTTAGTGTCCGTCAAAGCACATTTTTTGTTCTGGGTTGAAATACAATTCCCAATTTAGCAATTTCATAATTTAGTGGTTTCTGCTATATCAGAGCTATTTGAAATCTATCCCTAAAAGGGTATATAATATTCAAGGTGCACATAGGGTCATTCAGAATAACTTCACACACACGCTACTGTGCATTTCCAAGTCTAATTCTGTCAGTAAATCCATACCGGTCACCCAGCGCCTAAATACTAGGCCTCAAATTTATATCCCGCTAAATCTGTCGTTACCGCTGTACTGTTGTGGATGGGCAAGTTATTTAGTGTCCGCCAAAGCACATTTTTTGTTCTGGGTTGAAATACAATTCCCAATTTAGCAATTTCATAATTTAGTGGTTTCTGCTATATCAGAGCTATTTGAAATCTATCCCTAAAAGGGTATATAATATTCAAGGTGCACATAGGGTCATTCAGAATAACTTCACACACACGCTACTGTGCATTTCCAAGTCTAATTCTGTCACTAAATCCATACCGGTCACCCAGCGCCTAAATACTAGGCCTCAAATTTATATCCCGCTGAATTTGAATACAATACATTGGGCCAAATAATATTTTTGTTGTTGTGGTGAACCATAACAATGAGGAAAACATCTAGTAAGGGACGCGGACGTGGACATGGTCGTGGTGGTGTTAGTGGACCCTCTGGTGCTGGGAGAGGACGTGGCCGTTCTGCCACATCCACACGTCCTAGTGTACCAACTACCTCAGGTCCCAGTAGCCGCCAGAATTTACAGCGATATATGGTGGGGCCCAATGCCGTTCTAAGGATGGTAAGGCCTGAGCAGGTACAGGCATTAGTCAATTGGGTGGCAGACAGTAGATCCAGCACGTTCACATTATCTCCCACCCAGTCTTCTGCAGAAAGCGCACAGATGGCGCCTGAAAACCAACCCCATCAGTCTGTCACATCACCCCCATGCATACCAGGGAAACTGTCTCAGCCTCAAGTTATGCAGCAGTCTCTTATGCTGTTTGAAGACTCCGCTGGCAGGGTTTCCCAAGGGCATCCACCTAGCCCTTCCCCAGCGGTGAAAGACATAGAATGCACTGACGTACAACCACTTATGTTTCCTGATTATGAGGACATGGGAATACCACCTCAGCATGTCTCTGATGATGACGAAACACAGGTGCCAACTGCTGCGGCTTTTTGCAGTGTGCAGACTGAACAGGAGGTCAGGGATCAAGACTGGGTGGAAGACGATGCAGGGGACGATGAGGTCCTAGACCCCACATGGAATGAAGGTCGTGCCACTGACTTTCACAGTTCGGAGGAAGAGGCAGTGGTGAGACCGAGCCAACAGCGTAGCAAAAGAGGGAGCAGTGGGCAAAAGCAGAACACCCGCCGCCAAGAGACTCCGCCTGCTACTGACCGCCGCCATCTGGGACCGAGCACCCCAAAGGCAGCTTCAAGGAGTTCCCTGGCATGGCACTTCTTCAAACAATGTGCTGACGACAAGACCCGAGTGGTTTGCACGCTGTGCCATCAGAGCCTGAAGCGAGGCATTAACGTTCTGAACCTGAGCACAACCTGCATGACCAGACACCTGCATGCAAAGCATGAACTGCAGTGGAGTAAACACCTTAAAAACAAGGAACTCACTCAGGCTCCCCCTGCTACCTCTTCTGCTCCTGCCGCCTCGGCCTCTTCCTCAGCCTCTGGAGGAACGTTGGCACCTGCCGCCCAGCAAACAGGGGATGTACCACCAACACCACCACCACCTCCGTCACCAAGCGTCTCAACCATGTCACACGGCAGCGTTCAGCTCTCCATCTCACAAACATTTGAGAGAAATCGTAAATTCCCACCTAGCCACCCTCGATCCCTGGCCCTGAATGCCAGCATTTCTAAACTACTGGCCTATGAAATGCTGTCATTTAGGCTGGTGGACACAGACAGCTTCAAACAGCTCATGTCGCTTGCTGTCCCACAGTATGTTGTTCCCAGCCGCCACTTCTTCTCCAAGAGAGCCGTGCCTTCCCTGCACAACCAAGTATCCGATAAAATCAAGTGTGCACTGCGCAACGCCATCTGTAGCAAGGTCCACCTAACCACAGATACGTGGACCAGTAAGCACGGCCAGGGACGCTATATCTCCCTAACTGCACACTGGGTAAATGTAGTGGCAGCTGGGCCCCAGGCGGAGAGCTGTTTAGCGCACGTCCTTCCGCCGCCAAGGATCGCAGGGCAACATTCTTTGCCTCCTGTTGCCACCTCCTCCTTCTCGGCTTCCTCCTTCTCTTCTTCCACCTGCTCATCCAGTCAGCCACACACCTTCACCACCAACTTCAGCACAGCCCGGGGTAAACGTCAGCAGGCCATTCTGAAACTCATATGTTTGGGGGACAGGCCCCACACCGCACAGGAGTTGTGGCGGGGTATAGAACAACAGACCGACGAGTGGTTGCTGCCGGTGAGCCTCAAGCCCGGCCTGGTGGTGTGTGATAATGGGCGAAATCTCGTTGCAGCTCTGGGACTAGCCAATTTGACGCACATCCCTTGCTTGGCGCATGTGCTGAATTTGGTGGTGCAGAAGTTCATTCACAACTACCCCGACATGTCAGAGCTGCTGCATAAAGTGCGGGCCGTCTGTTCGCGCTTCCGGCGTTCACATCCTGCTGCTGCTCGCCTGTCTGCGCTACAGCGTAACTTCGGCGTTCCCGCTCACCGCCTCATATGCGACGTGCCCACCAGGTGGAACTCCACCTTGCACATGCTGGACAGACTGTGCGAGCAGCAGCAGGCCATAGTGGAGTTTCAGCTGCAGCACGCACGGGTCAGTCGCACTACAGAACAGCACCACTTCACCACCAATGACTGGGCCTCCATGCGAGACCTGTGTGCCCTGTTGCGCTGTTTCGAGTACTCCACCAACATGGCCAGTGGCGATGACGCCGTTATCAGCGTTACAATACCACTTCTATGTCTCCTTGAGAAAACACTTAGGGCGATGATGCAAGAGGAGGTGGCCCAGGAGGAGGAGGAGGAGGAAGAGGGGTCATTTTTAGCACTTTCAGGCCAGTCTCTTCAAAGTGACTCAGAGGGAGGTTTTTTGCAACAGCAGAGACCAGGTACAAATGTGGCCAGACAGGGCCCACTACTGGAGGACGAGGAGGACGAGGATGAGGAGGAGGAGGATGAGGATGAAGCATGGTCACAGCGGGGTGGCACCCAACGCAGCTCGGGTCCATCACTGGTGCGTGGCTGGGGGGAAAGGCAGGACAATGACGATACGCCTCCCACAGAGGACAGCTTGTCCTTACCCCTGGGCAGCCTGGCACACATGAGCGACTACATGCTGCAGTGCCTGCGCAACGACAGCAGAGTTGCTCACATTTTAACCTGTGCGGACTACTGGGTTGCCACCCTGATGGATCCACGCTACAAAGACAATGTGCCCACCTTACTTCCTGCACTGGAGCGTGATAGGAAGATGCGCGAGTACAAGCGCACGTTGGTAGACGCGCTACTGAGAGCATTCCCAAATGTCACAGGGGAACAAGTGGAAGCCCAAAGCCAAGGCAGAGGAGGAGCAAGAGGTCGCCAAGGCAGCTGTGTCACGGCCAGCTCCTCTGAGGGCAGGGTTAGCATGGCAGAGATGTGGAAAACTTTTGTCAACACGCCACAGCTAACTGCACCACCACCTGATACGCAACGTGTTAGCAGGAGGCAACATTTCACTAACATGGTGGAACAGTACGTGTGCACACCCCTCCACGTACTGACTGATGGTTCGGCCCCATTCAACTTCTGGGTCTCTAAATTGTCCACGTGGCCAGAGCTAGCCTTTTATGCCTTGGAGGTGCTGGCCTGCCCGGCGGCCAGCGTTTTGTCTGAACGTGTATTCAGCACGGCAGGGGGCGTCATTACAGACAAACGCAGCCGCCTGTCTACAGCCAATGTGGACAAGCTGACGTTCATAAAAATGAACCAGGCATGGATCCCACAGGACCTGTCCGTCCCTTGTCCAGATTAGACATTAACTACCTCCCCTTAACCATATATTATTGGACTCCAGGGCACTTCCTCATTCAATCCTATTTTTATTTTCATTTTACCATTATATTGCGAGGCTACCCAAAGTTGAATGAACCTCTCCTCTGTCTGGGTGTCCGGGGCCTAAATATATGCCAATGGACTGTTCCAATGTTGGGTGACGTGAAGCCTGATTCTCTGCTATGACATGCAGACTAATTCTCTGCTGACATGAAGACAGATCCTCTGTTACGGGACCTCTCTCCTCTGCCTGGGTGCTGGGCCTAAATATCTGACAATGGACTGTTGCAGTGGTGGCTGACGTGAAGCCTGATTTTCTGCTATGACATGCAGACTGATTCTCTGCTGACATGAAGCCAGATCCTCTGTTACGGGACCTCTCTCCTCTGCCTGTGTGCTGGGCATAAATATATGCCAATGGACTGTTGCAGTGGTGGCTGATGTGAAGCCTCATTCTCTGCTATGACATGCAGACTAATTCTCTGCTGACATGAAGCCAGATTGTCTGTTACGGGACCTCTCTCCTCTGCCTGGGTGCTGGGCCTAAATTTATGAAAATGGACTGTTGCAGTGGTGGGTGACGTGAAGCCTGATTCTCTGCTATGACATGAAGACTGATTCTCTGCTGACATGAAGCCAGATTGTCTGTTACGGGACCTCTCTCCTCTGCCTGGGTGCTGGGCCTAAATTTATGAAAATGGACTCTTACAGTGGTGGGTGACGTGAAGCCTGATTCTCTGCTATGATATGAAGACTGATTCTCTGCTGACATGAAGCCAGATTGTCTGTTACGGGACCTCTCTCCTCTGCCTGGGTGCTGGGCCTAAATTTATGAAAATGGACTCTTACAGTGGTGGCTGACGTGAAGCCTGATTCTCTGCTATGACATGCAGACTGATTCTCTGCTGACATGAAGCCAGATCCTCTGTTACGGGACCTCTCTCCTCTGCCTGGGTGCTGGGCCTAAATATATGCCAATGGACTGTTGCAGTGGTGGCTGACTGTGAAGCCTCATTCTCTGCTATGACATGCAGACTGATTCTCTGCTGACATGAAGCCAGATTGTCTGTTACGGGACCTCTCTCCTCTGCCTGGGTGCTGGGCCTAAATTTATGAAAATGGACTGTTGCAGTGGTGGGTGACGTGAAGCCTGATTCTCTGCTATGACATGCAGACTGATTCTCTGCTGACATGAAGCCAGATTGTCTGTTACGGGACCTCTCTCCTCTGCCTGGGTGCTGGGCCTAAATTATGACAATGGACTGTTGCAGTGGTGGCTGACGTGAAGCCTGATTCTCTGCTATGACATGCAGACTGATTCTCTGCTGACATGAAGCCAGATTGTCTGTTACGGGACCTCTCTCCTCTGCCTGGGTGCTGGGCCTAAATTTATGAAAATGGACTGTTGCAGTGGTGGGTGACGTGAAGCCTGATTCTCTGCTATGATATGAAGACTGATTCTCTGCTGACATGAAGCCAGATTGTCTGTTACGGGACCTCTCTCCTCTGCCTGGGTGCTGGGCCTAAATATTATGAAAATGGACTGTTACAGTGGTGGCTGACGTGAAGCCTGATTCTCTGCTATGACATGCAGACTGATTCTCTGCTGACATGAAGCCAGATCCTCTGTTACGGGACCTCTCTCCTCTGCCTGGGTGCTGGGCCTAAATATATGCCAATGGACTGTTGCAGTGGTGGCTGACTGTGAAGCCTCATTCTCTGCTATGACATGCAGACTAATTCTCTGCTGACATGAAGCCAGATTGTCTGTTACGGGACCTCTCTCCTCTGCCTGGGTGCTGGGCCTAAATTTATGAAAATGGACTCTTACAGTGCTGGGTGACGTGAAGCCTGATTTCTGCTATGACATGCAGACTGATTCTCTGCTGACATGAAGCCAGATCCTCTGTTACGGGACCTCTCTCCTCTGCCTGTGTGCTGGGCCTAAATATATGCCAATGGACTGTTGCAGTGGTGGCTGACGTGAAGCCTCATTCTCTGCTATGACATGCAGACTAATTCTCTGCTGACATGAAGCCAGATTGTCTGTTACGGGACCTCTCTCCTCTGCCTGGGTGCTGGGCCTAAATTTATGAAAATGGACTGTTGCAGTGGTGGGTGACGTGAAGCCTGATTCTCTGCTATGATATGAAGACTGATTCTCTGCTGACATGAAGCCAGATCCTCTGTTACGGGACCTCTCTCCTCTGCCTGGGTGCTGGGCCTAAATTTATGAAAATGGACTCTTACAGTGGTGGCTGACGTGAAGCCTGATTCTCTGCTATGACATGCAGACTGATTCTCTGCTGACATGAAGCCAGATCCTCTGTTACGGGACCTCTCTCCTCTGCCTGTGTGCTGGGCCTAAATATATGCCAATGGACTGTTGCAGTGGTGGCTGATGTGAAGCCTCATTCTCTGCTATGACATGCAGACTAATTCTCTGCTGACATGAAGCCAGATTGTCTGTTACGGGACCTCTCTCCTCTGCCTGGGTGCTGGGCCTAAATTTATGAAAATGGACTCTTACAGTGGTGGGTGACGTGAAGCCTGATTCTCTGCTATGACATGCAGACTGATTCTCTGCTGACATGAAGACAGATTCCTCTGTTACGGGACCTCTCTCCTCTGCCTGGGTGCTGGGCCTAAATTTATGAAAATGGACTCTTACAGTGGTGGCTGACGTGAAGCCTGATTCTCTGCTATGACATGCAGACTGATTCTCTGCTGACATGAAGCCAGATCCTCTGTTACGGGACCTCTCTCCTCTGCCTGTGTGCTGGGCCTAAATATATGCCAATGGACTGTTGCAGTGGTGGCTGACTGTGAAGCCTCATTCTCTGCTATGACATGCAGACTAATTCTCTGCTGACATGAAGCCAGATTGTCTGTTACGGGACCTCTCTCCTCTGCCTGGGTGCTGGGCCTAAATTTATGAAAATGACTGTTGCAGTGGTGGGTGACGTGAAGCCTGATTCTCTGCTATGACATGAAGACTGATTCTCTGCTGACATGAAGCCAGATTGTCTGTTAAGGGACCTCTCTCCTCTGCCTGGGTGCTGGGCCTAAATTTATGAAAATGGACTCTTACAGTGGTGGGTGACGTGAAGCCTGATTCTCTGCTATGATATGAAGACTGATTCTCATGCTGACATGAAGCCAGATTGTCTGTTACGGGACCTCTCTCCTCTGCCTGGGTGCTGGGCCTAAATTTATGAAAATGGACTCTTACAGTGGTGGGTGACGTGAAGCCTGATTCTCTGCTATGATATGAAGACTGATTCTCTGCTGACATGAAGCCAGATTGTCTGTTACGGGACCTCTCTCCTCTGCCTGGGTGCTGGGCCTAAATCTTATGAAAATGGACTCTTACAGTGGTGGCTGACGTGAAGCCTGATTCTCTGCTATGACATGCAGACTGATTCTCTGCTGACATGAAGCCAGATCCTCTGTTACGGGACCTCTCTCCTCTGCCTGGGTGCTGGGCCTAAATATATGCCAATGGACTGTTGCAGTGGTGGCTGAATGTGAAGCCTCATTCTCTGCTATGACATGCAGACTAATTCTCTGCTGACATGAAGCCAGATTGTCTGTTACGGGACCTCTCTCCTCTGCCTGGGTGCTGGGCCTAAATTTATGAAAATGGACTCTTACAGTGCTGGGTGACGTGAAGCCTGATTTTCTGCTATGACATGCAGACTGATTCTCTGCTGACATGAAGCCAGATCCTCTGTTACGGGACCTCTCTCCTCTGCCTGGGTGCTGGGCCTAAATATATGCCAATGGACTGTTGCAGTGGTGGCTGACGTGAAGCCTCATTCTCTGCTATGACATGCAGACTAATTCTCTGCTGACATGAAGCCAGATTGTCTGTTATGGGACCTCTCTCCTCTGCCTGGGTGCTGGGCCTAAATTTATGAAAATGGACTGTTGCAGTGGTGGGTGACGTGAAGCCTGATTCTCTGCTATGATATGAAGACTGATTCTCTGCTGACATGAAGCCAGATCCTCTGTTACGGGACCTCTCTCCTCTGCCTGGGTGCTGGGCCTAAATTTATGAAAATGGACTCTTACAGTGGTGGCTGACGTGAAGCCTGATTTTCTGCTATGACATGCAGACTGATTCTCTGCTGACATGAAGCCAGATCCTCTGTTACGGGACCTCTCTCCTCTGCCTGTGTGCTGGGCCTAAATATATGCCAATGGACTGTTGCAGTGGTGGCTGATGTGAAGCCTCATTCTCTGCTATGACATGCAGACTAATTCTCTGCTGACATGAAGCCAGATTGTCTGTTACGGGACCTCTCTCCTCTGCCTGGGTGCTGATCCTAAATTTATGAAAATGGACTCTTACAGTGCTGGGTGACGTGAAGCCTGATTTTCTGCTATGACATGCAGACTGATTCTCCGCTGACATGAAGACAGATCCTCTGTTACGGGACCTCTCTTTTCTGCCTGGGTGCTGGGCCTAAATTTATGAAAATGGACTCTTACAGTGGTGGCTGACGTGAAGCCTGATTTTCTGCTATGACATGCAGACTGATTCTCTGCTGACATGAAGCCAGATCCTCTGTTACGGGACCTCTCTCCTCTGCCTGTGTGCTGGGCCTAAATATATGCCAATGGACTGTTGCAGTGGTGGCTGATGTGAAGCCTCATTCTCTGCTATGACATGCAGACTAATTCTCTGCTGAAATGAAGCCAGATTGTCTGTTACGGGACCTCTCTCCTCTGCCTGGGTGCTGGGCCTAAATTTATGAAAATTAACTGTTGCAGTGGTGGGTGACGTGAAGCCTGATTCTCTGCTATGACATGAAGACTGATTCTCTGCTGACATGAAGCTAGATTGTGTGTTAAGGGACCTCTCTCCTCTGCCTGGGTGCTGGGCCTAAATTTATGAAAATGGACTGTTGCAGTGGTGGGTGACGTGAAGCCTGATTCTCTGCTATGATATGAAGACTGATTCTCTGCTGACATGAAGCCAGATTGTCTGTTACCGGACCTCTCTCCTCTGCCTGGGTGCTGGGCCTAAATCTTATGAAAATGGACTCTTACAGTGGTGGCTGACGTGAAGCCTGATTCTCTGCTATGACATGCAGACTGATTCTCTGCTGACATGAAGCCAGATCCTCTGTTACGGGACCTCTCTCCTCTGCCTGTGTGCTGGGCCTAAATATATGCCAATGGACTGTTGCAGTGGTGGCTGACGTGAAGCCTCATTCTCTGCTATGACATGCAGACTAATTCTCTGCTGACATGAAGCCAGATTGTCTGTTACGGGACCTCTCTCCTCTGCCTGGGTGCTGGGCCTAAATTTATGAAAATGGACTGTTGCAGTGGTGGGTGACGTGAAGCCTGATTCTCTGCTATGATATGAAGACTGATTCTCTGCTGACATGAAGCCAGATCCTCTGTTACGGGACCTCTCTCCTCTGCCTGGGTGCTGGGCCTAAATATCTGACAATGGACTGTTGCATTGGTGGCTGACGTGAAGCCTGATTCTCTGCTATGACATGCAGACTAATTCTCTGCTGACATGAAGCCAGATTGTCTGTTACGGGACCTCTCTCCTCTGCCTGGGTGCTGGGCCTAAATTTATGAAAATGGACTGTTGCAGTGGTGGGTGACGTGAAGCCTGATTCTCTGCTATGACATGCAGACTGATTCTCTGCTGACATGAAGCCAGATCCTCTGTTACGGGACCTCTCTCCTCTGCCTGTGTGCTGGGCCTAAATATATGCCAATGGACTGTTGCAGTGGTGGCTGACGTGAAGCCTCATTCTCTGCTATGACATGCAGACTAATTCTCTGCTGACATGAAGCCAGATTGTCTGTTACGGGACCTCTCTCCTCTGCCTGGGTGCTGATCCTAAATTTATGAAAATGGACTCTTACAGTGCTGGGTGACGTGAAGCCTGATTTTCTGCTATGACATGCAGACTGATTCTCTGCTGACATGAAGACAGATCCTCTGTTACGGGACCTCTCTTTTCTGCCTGGGTGCTGGGCCTAAATTTATGAAAATGGACTCTGACAGTGGTGGGTAACTTGAAGCCTGATTCTCTGCTATGATATGAAGACTGATTCTCTGCTGACATGAAGCCAGATTGTCTGTTACGGGACCTCTCTCCTCTGCCTGGGTGCTGGGCCTAAATTTATGAAAATGGACTCTTACAGTGGTGGCTGACGTGAAGCCTGATTTCTGCTATGACATGCAGACTGATTCTCTGCTGACATGAAGCCAGATCCTCTGTTACGGGACCTCTCTCCTCTGCCTGTGTGCTGGGCCTAAATATATGCCAATGGACTGTTGCAGTGGTGGCTGATGTGAAGCCTCATTCTCTGCTATGACATGCAGACTAATTCTCTGCTGAAATGAAGCCAGATTGTCTGTTACGGGACCTCTCTCCTCTGCCTGG
The DNA here is from genome assembly GCF_014858855.1 of Bufo gargarizans. Taxonomy (NCBI): domain Eukaryota; kingdom Metazoa; phylum Chordata; class Amphibia; order Anura; family Bufonidae; genus Bufo; species Bufo gargarizans. The sequence goes on along the minus strand of NC_058083.1, from coordinate 32,208,771 downwards.
GTGCTGGGCCTAAATTTATGAAAATGAACTGTTGCAGTGGTGGGTGACGTGAAGCCTGATTCTCTGCTATGACATGAAGACTGATTCTCTGCTGACATGAAGCCAGATTGTGTGTTAAGGGACCTCTCTCCTCTGCCTGGGTGCTGGGCCTAAATTTATGAAAATGAACTCTTACAGTGGTGGGTGACGTGAAGCCTGATTCTCTGCTATGATATGAAGACTGATTCTCTGCTGACATGAAGCCAGATTGTCTGTTACCGGACCTCTCTCCTCTGCCTGGGTGCTGGGCCTAAATCTTATGAAAATGGACTCTTACAGTGGTGGCTGACGTGAAGCCTGATTCTCTGCTATGACATGCAGACTGATTCTCTGCTGACATGAAGCCAGATCCTCTGTTACGGGACCTCTCTCCTCTGCCTGGGTGCTGGGCCTAAATATATGCCAATGGACTGTTGCAGTGGTGGCTGATGTGAAGCCTCATTCTCTGCTATGACATGCAGACTAATTCTCTGCTGACATGAAGCCAGATTGTCTGTTACGGGACCTCTCTCCTCTGCCTGGGTGCTGGGCCTAAATTTATGAAAATGGACTCTTACAGTGCTGGGTGACGTGAAGCCTGATTTTCTGCTATGACATGCAGACTGATTCTCTGCTGACATGAAGCCAGATCCTCTGTTACGGGACCTCTCTCCTCTGCCTGTGTGCTGGGCCTAAATATATGCCAATGGACTGTTGCAGTGGTGGCTGACGTGAAGCCTCATTCTCTGCTATGACATGCAGACTAATTCTTTGCTGACATGAAGCCAGATTGTCTGTTACGGGACCTCTCTCCTCTGCCTGGGTGCTGGGCCTAAATTTATGAAAATGGACTGTTGCAGTGGTGGCTGACGTGAAGCCTGATTTTCTGCTATGACATGCAGACTGATTCTCTGCTGACATGAAGCCAGATCCTCTGTTACGGGACCTCTCTCCTCTGCCTGTGTGCTGGGCCTAAATATATGCCAATGGACTGTTGCAGTGGTGGCTGACGTGAAGCCTCATTCTCTGCTATGACATGCAGACTAATTCTTTGCTGACATGAAGCCAGATTGTCTGTTACGGGACCTCTCTCCTCTGCCTGGGTGCTGGGCCTAAATTTATGAAAATGGACTGTTGCAGTGGTGGGTGACGTGAAGCCTGATTCTCTGCTATGATATGAAGACTGATTCTCTGCTGACATGAAGCCAGATCCTCTGTTACGGGACCTCTCTCCTCTGCCTGTGTGCTGGGCCTAAATATATGCCAATGGACTGTTGCAGTGGTGGCTGACGTGAAGCCTCATTCTCTGCTATGACATGCAGACTAATTCTTTGCTGACATGAAGCCAGATTGTCTGTTACGGGACCTCTCTCCTCTGCCTGGGTGCTGGGCCTAAATTTATGAAAATGGACTGTTGCAGTGGTGGGTGACGTGAAGCCTGATTCTCTGCTATGATATGAAGACTGATTCTCTGCTGACATGAAGCCAGATCCTCTGTTACGGGACCTCTCTCCTCTGCCTGGGTGCTGGGCCTAAATATCTGACAATGGACTGTTGCAGTGGTGGCTGACGTGAAGCCTGATTCTCTGCTATGACATGCAGACTAATTCTCTGCTGACATGAAGCCAGATTGTCTGTTACGGGACCTCTCTCCTCTGCCTGGGTGCTGGGCCTAAATTTATGAAAATGGACTGTTGCAGTGGTGGGTGACGTGAAGCCTGATTCTCTGCTATGACATGCAGACTGATTCTCTGCTGACATGAAGTCAGATCCTCTGTTACGGGACCTTCTCTCCTCTGCCTGTGTGCTGGGCCTAAATATATGCCAATGGACTGTTGCAGTGGTGGCTGACGTGAAGCCTCATTCTCTGCTATGACATGCAGACTAATTCTCTGCTGACATGAAGCCAGATTGTCTGTTACGGGACCTCTCTCCTCTGCCTGGATGCTGGGCCTAAATCTTATGAAAATGGACTCTTACAGTGCTGGGTGACGTGAAGCCTGATTTTCTGCTATGACATGCAGACTGATTCTCTGCTGACATGAAGCCAGATCCTCTGTTACGGGACCTCTCTCCTCTGCCTGTGTGCTGGGCCTAAATATATGCCAATGGACTGTTGCAGTGGTGGCTGATGTGAAGCCTCATTCTCTGCTATGACATGCAGACTAATTCTCTGCTGACATGAAGCCAGATTGTCTGTTACGGGACCTCTCTCCTCTGCCTGGGTGCCGGGGCCTAAATATCTGAGAATGGACTGTTCCAGTGGTGGGTGATGGGAAGCCAGATTCTCTGCTATGACATGAAGACTGATTCTCTGCTGACATGAAGCCAGATCCTCTGTTACGGGACCTCTCTCCTCTGCCTGGGTGCTGGGCCTAAATTTATGAAAATAGACTGTTGCAGTGGTGGGTGACGTGAAGCCTGATTCTCTGCTATGACATGAAGACTGATTCTCTGCTGACATTAAGCCAGATTGTCTGTTACGGGACCTCTCTCCTCTGCCTGGGTGCTGATCCTAAATTTATGAAAATGGACTCTTACAGTGCTGGGTGACGTGAAGCCTGATTTTCTGCTATGACATGCAGACTGATTCTCTGCTGACATGAAGACAGATCCTCTGTTACGGGACCTCTCTTTTCTGCCTGGGTGCTGGGCCTAAATTTATGAAAATGGACTCTGACAGTGGTGGGTAACTTGAAGCCTGATTCTCTGCTATGATATGAAGACTGATTCTCTGCTGACATGAAGCCAGATTGTCTGTTACGGGACCTCTCTCCTCTGCCTGGGTGCTGGGCCTAAATTTATGAAAATGGACTCTTACAGTGGTGGCTGACGTGAAGCCTGATTTTCTGCTATGACATGCAGACTGATTCTCTGCTGACATGAAGCCAGATCCTCTGTTACGGGACCTCTCTCCTCTGCCTGTGTGCTGGGCCTAAATATATGCCAATGGACTGTTGCAGTGGTGGCTGATGTGAAGCCTCATTCTCTGCTATGACATGCAGACTAATTCTCTGCTGAAATGAAGCCAGATTGTCTGTTACGGGACCTCTCTCCTCTGCCTGGGTGCTGGGCCTAAATTTATGAAAATGAACTGTTGCAGTGGTGGGTGACGTGAAGCCTGATTCTCTGCTATGACATGAAGACTGATTCTCTGCTGACATGAAGCCAGATTGTGTGTTAAGGGACCTCTCTCCTCTGCCTGGGTGCTGGGCCTAAATTTATGAAAATGAACTCTTACAGTGGTGGGTGACGTGAAGCCTGATTCTCTGCTATGATATGAAGACTGATTCTCTGCTGACATGAAGCCAGATTGTCTGTTACCGGACCTCTCTCCTCTGCCTGGGTGCTGGGCCTAAATCTTATGAAAATGGACTCTTACAGTGGTGGCTGACGTGAAGCCTGATTCTCTGCTATGACATGCAGACTGATTCTCTGCTGACATGAAGCCAGATCCTCTGTTACGGGACCTCTCTCCTCTGCCTGGGTGCTGGGCCTAAATATATGCCAATGGACTGTTGCAGTGGTGGCTGATGTGAAGCCTCATTCTCTGCTATGACATGCAGACTAATTCTCTGCTGACATGAAGCCAGATTGTCTGTTACGGGACCTCTCTCCTCTGCCTGGGTGCTGGGCCTAAATTTATGAAAATGGACTCTTACAGTGCTGGGTGACGTGAAGCCTGATTTTCTGCTATGACATGCAGACTGATTCTCTGCTGACATGAAGCCAGATCCTCTGTTACGGGACCTCTCTCCTCTGCCTGTGTGCTGGGCCTAAATATATGCCAATGGACTGTTGCAGTGGTGGCTGACGTGAAGCCTCATTCTCTGCTATGACATGCAGACTAATTCTCTGCTGACATGAAGCCAGATTGTCTGTTACGGGACCTCTCTCCTCTGCCTGGGTGCTGGGCCTAAATTTATGAAAATGGACTGTTGCAGTGGTGGCTGACGTGAAGCCTGATTCTCTGCTATGACATGCAGACTGATTCTCTGCTGACATGAAGCCAGATCCTCTGTTACGGGACCTCTCTCCTCTGCCTGTGTGCTGGGCCTAAATATATGCCAATGGACTGTTGCAGTGGTGGCTGACGTGAAGCCTGATTCTCTGCTATGACATGCAGACTAATTCTCTGCTGACATGAAGCCAGATTGTCTGTTACGGGACCTCTCTCCTCTGCCTGGGTGCTGGGCCTAAATTTATGAAAATGGACTGTTGCAGTGGTGGGTGACGTGAAGCCTGATTCTCTGCTATGATATGAAGACTGATTCTCTGCTGACATGAAGCCAGATCCTCTGTTACGGGACCTCTCTCCTCTGCCTGTGTGCTGGGCCTAAATATATGCCAATGGACTGTTGCAGTGGTGGCTGACGTGAAGCCTCATTCTCTGCTATGACATGCAGACTAATTCCCTTGCTGACATGAAGCCAGATTGTCTGTTACGGGACCTCTCTCCTCTGCCTGGGTGCTGGGCCTAAATTTATGAAAATGGACTGTTGCAGTGGTGGGTGACGTGAAGCCTGATTCTCTGCTATGATATGAAGACTGATTCTCTGCTGACATGAAGCCAGATCCTCTGTTACGGGACCTCTCTCCTCTGCCTGGGTGCTGGGCCTAAATATATGACAATGGACTGTTGCATTGGTGGCTGACGTGAAGCCTGATTCTCTGCTATGACATGCAGACTAATTCTCTGCTGACATGAAGCCAGATTGTCTGTTACGGGACCTCTCTCCTCTGCCTGGGTGCTGGGCCTAAATTTATGAAAATGGACTGTTGCAGTGGTGGGTGACGTGAAGCCTGATTCTCTGCTATGACATGCAGACTGATTCTCTGCTGACATGAAGTCAGATCCTCTGTTACGGGACCTTTCTCCTCTGCCTGTGTGCTGGGCCTAAATATATGCCAATGGACTGTTGCAGTGGTGGCTGACGTGAAGCCTCATTCTCTGCTATGACATGCAGACTAATTCTCTGCTGACATGAAGCCAGATTGTCTGTTACGGGACCTCTCTCCTCTGCCTGGATGCTGGGCCTAAATCTTATGAAAATGGACTCTTACAGTGCTGGGTGACGTGAAGCCTGATTTTCTGCTATGACATGCAGACTGATTCTCTGCTGACATGAAGCCAGATCCTCTGTTACGGGACCTCTCTCCTCTGCCTGTGTGCTGGGCCTAAATATATGCCAATGGACTGTTGCAGTGGTGGCTGATGTGAAGCCTCATTCTCTGCTATGACATGCAGACTAATTCTCTGCTGACATGAAGCCAGATTGTCTGTTACGGGACCTCTCTCCTCTGCCTGGGTGCCGGGGCCTAAATATCTGAGAATGGACTGTTCCAGTGGTGGGTGATGGGAAGCCAGATTCTCTGCTATGACATGAAGACTGATTCTCTGCTGACATGAAGCCAGATCCTCTGTTACGGGACCTCTCTCCTCTGCCTGGGTGCTGGGCCTAAATTTATGAAAATGGACTGTTGCAGTGGTGGGTGACGTGAAGCCTGATTCTCTGCTATGACATGAAGACTGATTCTCTGCTGACATTAAGCCAGATTGTCTGTTACGGGACCTCTCTCCTCTGCCTGGGTGCCGGGGCCTAAATATCTGAGAATGGACTGTTCCAGTGGTGGGTGATGGGAAGCCAGATTCTCTGCTATGGGACCTCTCTCCAATTGATTTTGGTTAATTTTTATTTATTTAATTTTAATTTTAATTCATTTCCCTATCCACATTTGTTTGCAGGGGATTTACCTACATGTTGCTGCCTTTTGCAGCCCTCTAGCCCTTTCCTGGGCTGTTTTACAGCCGTTTTAGTGCCGAAAAGTTCGGGTCCCCATTGACTTCAATGGGGTTCGGGTTCGGGACGAAGTTCGGATCGGGTTCGGATCCCGAACCCGAACATTTCCGGGAAGTTCGGCCGAACTTCTCGAACCCGAACATCCAGGTGTTCGCTCAACTCTAATCAAGAGACCTCCCTGCACCTTATACTGTCTTATATCTTTAGGCATGCATTTAGCCCTGATACCCAGTGGAGCCTATACCACGGGCTACCATTTGTATTGATTTAAGTGTCTTTTGCTTTCACATTGAATACCCTCAGTGTTGATTATTGAATCATCTAGATCAACACTCTATTTTAAGATTTATGTCCTGCTCGATTGCACAATATTCCCCTGATGATTGTTACATGAAACATGCATGTAGGGATCAGCTGCACTAGGGCACAATAGGGCCAAGTAGTGTAAGGGCAAGGTTTCGGAAGGGGTCGTTCTTCTCAGGACAGGTTTCGCTTCGGGTGCCGCCGTGTACCAAGAATGTTTTGTGTCATTGCGCACTAGATTGTTAATATGTGTTATATTTAGGGACTCTTTTTCTACTGAACTAATTAAAAGTTACGTTTTAATTAAGATCACTACTGAAATCTTTCTTTGTACTCTGTATTTATAGGTGATCTAGCCATAAATTATCATACAATTTTTTTTTTCTACTTTATATATTAGCCTAAACCTGGTGTATAAAATGGTGAATGAGATGGGTCTGCCAGCCCGTACCCTTCCCCACCCATGCCACGCTCACTTTTTTTAGACCTGGCGTGAGCGGGGAGAAGTCACAGATTGTGGCACAAAGGACCTTTGCACCGCAATCTGCTTCAGAAATACGCCTAATATAGTTGTATTTCTGCTTAATAAATGACCCCCTTCATTTTTCTGATATGTGTTTTCTAAAACTGCAAGTGGAAAAGTGTGGTATGATTTATTATGCAGATTCCCCATTAAAATCAATAAGAAGTTCTGCATGCATTTTTGGTGTGGAATCCACATCAAAATCTACACCCAAAATACTCTGCGTGAACCTGGCCTAAGGTAATCATACACTACAAAATCCACCTGCCTAGGTTTTTTCTCCACAAGATGGGCACACAAAACCTCAACTGTGTGCAAGATCTTTAGGATTAAAATAAGCTGTGGCCATTCAAACACACTCATACAGTAGGTAGCGGAGGTCTATTACACCACATGAGGCAGCATAATGGGATCCTTTGGGAAAATACAACTGGCCAGCATTCCCAATCATAACATGTCTGTCTGGTCCTCTTTGTCACAGACAGCCCACATTTCCAAATAATATGGTATCTTTGTCATCATCATTCATCATCATCACCTTCATCTTCTCCTGCTAAGACTCCTCCTTCTTGGCTCCATCGCAAGACATCTATAATTGAAAGTTTGGCCAGGAGAAAACGCCAGAAACTAGCTTGTCTACAAGCTGAACCCCTACAAGGCCATGTTGTGTATTGTAAAAAAAAGTGCCTTGTACTCTCACGTGTTGGAGAATGCAGGCCACTCTCTTTGCGATGGACACCTGGAGCAGCCGTTACAGGCAGGGATAGTAAATGTCTTTCACGGCCCACTGGGTACTGGGTCATTGTTTTTTTTTTGGGCAGTGGAGAGGCTACAACCCAGAAACATGGCAAGGACCCTTTGACCACCCCCCAAGATTGTATCGGTCTAGCTCCCACAGCAAGCACTTATCCTCCTCCTCCTCCATGAAAGCAGTCCTGTTCCTAACAGCAACAGTGAACAACGTCACTCTCACTACCCCTCCTTCCTATCACATGTGTCAAGTCAACGTTTGCCATGCCGTGTTGGAGCTAATTGCCTTGGAAACAGTAACCACCCCGACGAGAAGTGTCAGCTAAAGTACATCAGGAACCAAACATCCCACTGGCTGTCGCCCTGTTGACTCTAACTGGGCAAGGTTGTCAGCGACAATTGGCGCAACATCCTCACCACTGTGAACCTGGGGGAAATAACACATGCATGGCCTTTTTTTAAAAATGCACTGACTTCCGCAAGACTGTCCCTCTTTTCAGCCATTTTCACATGGTAAAGAATGCTCTCCTGGACTTGCAGCATCAGAATGGTCTACACTGCTTAATCCACGACGCTCCAACTTGTACATACTGGAGCATCTGTAGAAGCAGCAGAAAGCCATGAATGATTTTGCCATGTACTAGACTGCCTCAGCAGCAGGGTGCATGTGTTGTTTCCAGGTCAGGCAGTGGCAGCTGATGCTGTTCATACTATAGTTGTCCCTTATCTCCCACCTATGTATTTTTGAAGAGAAGCTGATGCTTATGCAACAGATGGCAACGTAGGAGGAGGTAGAACAGCTAATGCATTCTGCTGTCTGCCCTGTAGCTGTTGGGGACCCACAATGAAAAACTCTCATGGGGGAGAGTGCTGCCACTTGAAGAGGACCAAGAGGATGATAATAATGACGGTGACACCGGCCATGAGATCCAATTGTCTCAGTGGGGGTGGGGGCGGAGGTGGAAAGAACTGGCTCCTCTGGCATGCTGGCCAGAATGGTGACCTGTATGCTTGACAGGTGGATTGGTGACATGAAGCAGTATGATGATTACTGGATAGCCATGCTTTTAGACCCTTGCTATCAAAGCAAAATGTAGGAATGTTTACATTTCACTTAAAGGTAGAGAAAATTACATTATAACCTGGAAACACTGTGTGTGCAGTTTGTGAAAGCTTACAGCGAGCAGACAACTGCTCCCAGTGTGTCTGAAATGTATGTTTATGCACAGATTTATTATTTTTTTTCCCCTCTCTATTTTAGAAAAAATCTTACGCAGTGTGCGGTCTTTATTAGAGTTGAGCGAACACCTGGATGTTCGGGTTCGAGAAGTTTGGCCGAACTTCCCGGAAATGTTCGGGTTCGGCATCCGAACCTGATCCGAACTTCGTCCCGAACCCGAACCCCATTGAAGTCAATGGGGACCCGAACTTTTCGGTACTAAAAAGGCTGTAAAACAGCCCAGGAAAGGGCTAGAGGGCTGCAAAAGGCAGCAACATATAGGTAAATCCCCTGCAAACAAATGTGGATAGGGAAATGAATTAAAATAAAAATTAAATAAATAAAAATTAACCAAAATCAAATGGAGAGAGGTCCCATAGCAGAGAATCTGGCTTCACGTCACCCACCACTGTAAGAGTCTATTTTCATAAATTTAGGCCCAGCACCCAGGCAGAGGAGAGAGGTCCCGTAACAGACAATCTGCCTTCATGTCAGCAGAGAATCAGTCTTCATATCATAGCAGAGAATCAGGCTTCACGTCAGCCACCAATGCAACAGTCCATTGTCAGATATTTAGGCCCAGCACCCAAGCAGAGGAGAGAGGTCCCGTAACAGACAATCTGGCTTCATGTCAGCAGAGAATCAGTCTTCATGTCATAGCAGAAAATCAGGCTTCGCGTCAGCCACCACTGCAACAGTCCATTGTCATAAATTTAGGCCAAGCACCCAGGCAGAGGAGAGAGGTCCCGTAACAGACAATCTGGCTTCATGTCAGCAGAGAATCAGTCTTCATATCATAGCAGAGAATCAGGCTTCACGTCAGCCACCAATGCAACAGTCCATTGTCAGATATTTAGGCCCAGCATCCAGGCAGAGGAGAGAGGTCCCGTAACAGACAATCAGGCTTCACGTCAGCCAACAGTGCAACAGTCCATTGGCATATATTTAGGCCCAGCGCCCAGGCAGAGGAGAGAGGTCCTGTAACAGAGAATCTGGCTTCATGTCAGCAGAGAATTAGTCTGCGTGTCATAGCAGAGAATCAGGCTTCACGTCACCCAACATTGGAACAGTCCATTGGCATATATTTAGGCCCCGGCACCCAGACAGAGGAGAGGTTCATTCAAATTTGGGTAGCCTCGCAATATAATGGTAAAATGAAAATAAAAATAGGATTGAATGAGGAAGTGCCCTGGAGTACAATAATATATGGTTAAGTGGAGGTAGTTAATGTCTAATCTGGACAAGGGACGGACAGGTCCTGTGGGATCCATGCCTGGTTCATTTTTATGAACGTCAGCTTGTCCACATTGGCTGTAGACAGGCTGCTGCGTTTGTCTGTAATGACACCCCCTGCCGTGCTGAATACACGTTCAGACAAAACGCTGGCCGCCGGGCAGGCCAGCACCTCCAAGGCATAAAAGGCTAGCTCTGGCCATGTGGACAATTTAGAGACCCAGTAGTTGAATGGGGCCGAACCATCAGTCAGTACGTGGAGGGGTGTGCACACGTACTGTTCCACCATGTTAGTGAAATGTTGCCTCCTGCTAACACGTTGCGTATCAGGTGGTGGTGCAGTTAGCTGTGGCATGTTGACAAAACTTTTCCACATCTCTGCCATGCTAACCCTGCCCTCAGATGAGCTGGCCGTGACACAGCTGCCTTGGCGACCTCTTGCTCCTCCTCTGCCTTGGCCTTGGGCTTCCACTTGTTCCCCTGTGACATTTGGGAATTCTCTCAGTAGCGCGTCTACCAACGTGCGCTTGTACTCGCGCATCTTCCTATCACGCTCCAGTGCAGGAAGTAAGGTGGGCACATTGTCTTTGTAGCGTGGATCCAGCAGGGTGGCAACCCAGTAGTCCGCACACGTTAAAATGTGGGCAACTCTGCTGTCGTTGCGCAGGCAATGCAGCATGCAGTCGCTCATGTGTGCCAGGCTGCCCAGGGGTAAGGACAAGCTGTCCTCTGTGGGAGGCGTATCATCATTGTCCTGCCTTTCCCCCCAGCCACGCACCAGTGATGGACCCGAGCTGCGTTGGGTGCCACCCCGCTGTGACCATGCTTCATCCTCATCCTTCTCCACCTCCTCCTCATCCTCGTCCTCCTCGTCCTCCAGTAGTGGGCCCTGGCTGGCCACATTTGTACCTGGCCTCTGCTGTTGCCAAAAACCTCCCTCTGAGTCACTTCGAAGAGACTGGCCTGAAAGTGCTAAAAATGACCCCTCTTCCTCCTCCTCCTCCTCCTCCTGGGCCACCTCCTCTTCCATCATCGCCCTAAGTGTTTTCTCAAGGAGACATAGAAGTGGTATTGTAACGCTGATAACGGCATCATCGCCACTGGCCATGTTGGTGGAGTACTCGAAACAGCGCAACAGGGCACACAGGTCTCGCATGGAGGCCCAGTCATTGGTGGTGAAGTGGTGCTGTTCTGTAGTGCGACTGACCCGTGCGTGCTGCAGCTGAAACTCCACTATGGCCTGCTGCTGCTCGCACAGCATGTGCAAGGTGGAGTTCCACCTGGTGGACACGTCGCATATGAGGCGGTGAGCGGGAAGGCCGAAGTTACGCTGTAGCGCAGACAGGTGAGCAGCAGCAGGATGTGAACGCCGGAAGCGCGAACAGAAGGCCCGCACTTTATGCAGCAGCTCTGACATGTCGGGGTAGTTGTGAATGAACTTCTGCACCACCAAATTCAGCACATGCGCCAAGCAAGGGATGTGCGTCAAACTGGCTAGTCCCAGAGCTGCAACGAGATTTCGCCCATTATTACACACTACCAGGCCGGGCTTGAGGCTCACCGGCAGCAACCACTCGTCGGTCTGTTGTTCTATACCCGCCACAACTCCTGTGCGGTGTGGGGCCTGTCCCCCAAACATATGAGTTTCAGAATGGCCTGCTGACGTTTACCCCGGGCTGTGCTGAAGTTGGTGGTGAAGGTGTGTGGCTGACTAGATGAGCAGGTGGAAGAAGAGGAGTAGGAGGAGGTGGCAACAGGAGGCAAAGAATGTTGCCCTGTGATCCTTGGCGGCGGAAGGACGTGCGCCAAACAGCTCTCCGCCTGGGGCCCAGCTGCCACTACATTTACCCAGTGTGCAGTTAGGGAGATATAGCGTCCCTGGCCGTGCTTACTGGTCCACGTATCTGTGGTTAGGTGGACCTTGCCACAGATGGCGTTGCGCAGTGCACACTTGATTTTATCGGATACTTGGTTGTGCAGGGAAGGCACGGCTCTCTTGGAGAAGTAGTGCCAGCTGGGAACAACATACTGTGGGACAGCAAGCGACATGAGCTGTTTGAAGCTGTCTGTGTCCACCAGCCTAAATGACAGCATTTCATAGGCCAGTAGTTTAGAAATGCTGGCATTCAGGGCCAGGGATCGAGGGTGGCTAGGTGAGAATTTACGCTTTCTCTCAAATGTTTGTGAGATGGAGAGCTGAACGCTGCCGTGTGACATGGTTGAGATGCTTGGTGACGGAGGTGGTGGTGGTATTGGTGGTACATCCCCAGTTTGCTGGGCGGCAGGTGCCAACGTTCCTCCAGAGGCGGAGGAAGAGGCCGAGGCGGCGGCAGCAGAAGAGGCCGAGGCGGCAGCAGCAGAAGAGGTAGCAGGGGGAGCCTGAGTGACTTCCTTGGTTTTAAGGTGTTTACTCCACTGCAGTTCATGCTTTGCATGCAGGTGCCTGGTCATGCAGGTTGCGCTCAGGTTCAGAACGTTAATGCCTCGCTTCAGGCTCTGATGGCACAGCGTGCAAACCACTCGGGTCTTGTCGTCAGCACATTGTTTGAAGAAGTGCCATGCCAGGGAACTCCTTGAAGCTGCCTTTGGGGTGCTCGGTCCCAGATGGCGGCGGTCAGTAGCAGGCGGAGTCTCTTGGCGGCGGGTGTTCTGCTTTTGCCCACTGCTCCCTCTTTTGCTACGCTGTTGGCTCGGTCTCACCACTGCCTCTTCCTCCGAACTGTAAAAGTCAGTGGCACGACCTTCATTCCATGTGGGGTCTAGGACCTCATCGTCCCCTGCATCGTCTTCCACCCAGTCTTGATCCCTGACCTCCTGTTCAGTCTGCACACTGCAGAAAGACGCAGCAGTTGGCACCTGTGTTTCGTCATCATCAGAGACATGCTGAGGTGGTATTCCCATGTCCTCATCATCAGGAAACATAAGTGGTTGTGCGTCAGTGCATTCTATGTCTTTCACCGCTGGGGAAGGGCTAGGTGGATGCCCTTGGGAAACCCTGCCAGCGGAGTCTTCAAACAGCATAAGAGACTGCTGCATAACTTGAGGCTGAGACAGTTTCCCTGGTATGCATGGGGGTGATGTGACAGACTTATGGGGTTGGTTTTCAGGCGCCATCTGTGCGCTTTCTGCAGAAGACTGGGTGGGAGATAATGTGAACGTGCTGGATCCACTGTCGGCCACCCAATTGACTAATGCCTGTACCTGCTCAGGCCTTACCATCCTTAGAACGGCATTGGGCCCCACCATATATCGCTGTAAATTCTGGCGGCTACTGGGACCTGAGGTAGTTGGTACACTAGGACGTGTGGATGTGGCAGAACGGCCACGTCCTCTCCCAGCACCAGAGGGTCCACTAACACCACCACGACCATGTCCACGTCCGCGTCCCTTACTAGATGTTTTCCTAATTGTTATCGTTCACCACAACAACAAAAATATTATTTGGCCCAATGTATTGTATTCAAATTCAGCTGAATATAAATTTGAGGCCTAGTATTTAGGCGCTGGGTGACCGGTATGGATTTACTGACATAATTAGACTTGGAAATGCACAGTAGCGTGTGTGTGTGAAGTTATTCTGAATGACCCTATGTGCACCTTGAATATTATATACCCTTTTAGGGATAGATTTCAAATAGCTCTGATATAGCAGAAACCACTAAATTATGAAATTGCTAAATTGGGAATTGTATTTCAACCCAGAACAAAAAATGTGCTTTGACGGACACTAAATAACTTGCCCAGTCAGAACAGTACAGCGGTAACGACAGATTTAGCGGGATATAAATTTGAGGCCTAGTATTTAGGCGCTGGGTGACCGGTATGGATTTACTGACAGAATTAGACTGGGATATGGCCAAAAAATAACCACACTATTGCTGGTTAAATGCACTTGGTGTGACAGCTTGATCAACCACACTACTGAGGGTTAAATGCACTTGGTGACAGGCGCAGCTTGCCCCTGATGTAGTATATGGCCAAAAAATGAACAGACTATTGCTGGTTAAATGCACTTGGTGTGACAGCTTGACCAACCACACTACTGAGGGTTAAATGCACTTGGTGACGGGCGCAGCTTGCCCCTGATGTAGTATATGGCCAAAAAATAAACAGACTATTGCTGGTTAAATGCACTTGGTGTGACAGCTTCACCCTGATGTAGGCTTTAGCCAAAAAACAACCACACCATTGAGGGTTAAATGCACTTGGTCGCAGCTTGTGCTGGCGCACCACAAGACACAAATTGGCCGCCGATCACCCCAGAAAAAAGTAACTGACAAACGATCTGGGCAGCCTAAAAACAGTGAGCAATTGAATTTCAGCAGCTCAATGATGCACAGCTGCAGATCGATCGATTAATCAAGTCCTTTGGAGGAGTTAATCTGCCTAATCTCGCCCTATTGTCGCAGCCGCAACCTCTCCCTACGCTAATCAGAGCAGAGTGACGGGCGGCGCTATGTGACTCCAGCTTAAATAGAGGCTGGGTCACATGGTGCTCTGGCCAATCACAGCCATGCCAATAGTAGGCATGGCTGTGACGGCCTCTTGGGGCAAGTAGTATGACGCTTGTTGATTGGCTGCTTTGCAGCCTTTCAAAAAGCGCCAAGAAAGCGTCACAAAAGCGCCAAGAAAGCGACGAACACCGAACCCGGACTTTTACGAAAATGTCCGGGTTCGGGTCCGTGTCACGGACACCCCAAAATTCGGTACGAACCCGAACTATTCAGTTCGAGTTCGCTCATCCCTAGTCTTTATAAGTAATAGATTTTAGAGATTAATGCCTCCCTTGTCCGCATATGAAGTTATAGGTGGTTCAAGGACCTGTGGATGCAATCACATGCCAGAATATGATATCGGCTCATGTGATCACACATCATTATTTCACGATATTAGGGCCGGAAGAGAAACGCTGGCACAGGCTGCTCTTGTGGCAATTAGGACTATACCTAGGGATAGTTATAGGGTCATGTGTCTATGTGCATGGGCAGTGGGCTGGAGTTACCCTATTGGTGTATGGTTCGGGGACGCCCGCTCTGCAATGTTTGCTAATAAACAGGGGTATAAATACAGGGAGTGCAGAATTATTAGGCAAGTTGTATTTTTGAGGATTAATTTTATTATTGAACAACAACCATGTTCTCAATGAACCCAAAAAACTCATTAATATCAAAGCTGAATATTTTTGGAAGTAGTTTTTAGTTTGTTTTTAGTTTTAGCTATTTTAGGGGGATATCTGTGTGTGCAGGTGACTATTACTGTACATAATTATTAGGCAACTTAACAAAAAACAAATATATACCCATTTCAATTATTTATTTTTACCAGTGAAACCAATATAACATCTCAACATTCACAAATATACATTTCTGACATTCAAAAACAAAACAAAAACAAATCAGTGACAAATATAGCCACCTTTCTTTGCAAGGACACTCAAAAGCCTGCCATCCATGGATTCTGTCAGTGTTTTGATCTGTTCACGATCAACATTGCGTGCAGCAGCAACCACAGCCTCCCAGACACTGTTCAGAGAGGTGTACTGTTTTCCCTCCTTGTAAATCTCACATTTGATGATGGACCACAGGTTCTCAATGGGGTTCAGATCAGGTGAACAAGGAGGCCATGTCATTAGATTTTCTTCTTTTATACCCTTTCTTGCCAGCCACGTTGTGGAGTACTTGGACGCGTGTGATGGAGCATTGTCCTGCATGAAAATCATGTTTTTCTTACCTTGCAGACTTCTTCCTGTACCACTGCTTGAAGAAGGTGTCTTCCAGAAACTGGCAGTAGGACTGGGAGTTGAGCTTGACTCCATCCTCAACCCAAAAAGGCCCCACAAGCTCATCTTTTATGATACCAGCCCAAACCAGTACTCCACCTCTACCTTGCTGGCGTCTGAGTCGGAGTGGAGCTCTCTGCCCTTTACCAATCCAGCCATCTGGCCCATCAAGACTCACTCTCATTTCATCAGTCCATAAAACCTTAGAAAAATCAGTCTTGAGATATTTCTTGGCCCAGTCTTGACGTTTCAGCTTGTGTGTCTTGTTCAGTGGTGGTCGTCTTTCAGCCTTTCTTACCTTGGCCATGTCTCTGAGTATTGCACACCTTGTGCTTTTGGGCACTCCAGTGATGTTGCAGCTCTGAACTATGGCCAAACTGGTGGCAAGTGGCATCTTGGCAGCTGCACGCTTGACTTTTCTCAGTTCATGGGCAGTTATTTTGCGCCTTGGTTTTTCCACAGGCTTCTTGCGACCCTGTTGACTATTTTGAATGAAACGCTTGATTGTTCGATGATCACGCTTCAGAAGCTTTGCAATTTTAAGAGTGCTGCATCCCTCTGCAAGATATCTCACTATTTTTGACTTTTCTGAGCCTGTCAAGTCCTTCTTTTGACCCATTTTGCCAAAGGAAAGGAAGTTGCCTAATAATTATGCACACCTGATATAGGGTGTTGATGTCATTAGACCACACCCCTTCTCATTACAGAGATGCACATCACCTAATATGCTTAATTGGTAGTAGGCTTTCGAGCCTATACAGCTTGGAGTAAGACAACATGCATAAAGAGGATGATGTGGTCAAAATACTCATTTGCCTAATAATTCTGCACGTAGTGTAGGTGGGGTGGACGGCAGTTGGGTATGCCCCTTGGAAGAAGCGCATAGGGCAAAATGTTTGTCGGGCTTTAGGTTTTCTCCCCCTCAAGAGGTCAGTACCCCACTCTATCATATGTTATTGCATTTGGCAACTAGTATCTTTACTCATGTATTTTAGTGAGGTTGGTTTAGGGTGAACACTTTTTTTCAACTGCAACTTGCCATAACTATTCCCCCTTTTATGCTTCAGGTGGTTATATCAATTGGATCTTCCACCTTGGCCCTTTGGGCCTAATTCATTTTGCGTTGTGTTCCCAGCGGTGATATACAATTTGCTTTCATTTAAGGGGGTGCACAACTTTGCTGTTGCACCCACTCTTTATAATTGTTTGGAATTGATTGATCTCTGCTGGGTGTCCTGGTTATGCAATGATAGGACAGTGTTTTTTTTTTTTTTTGGGGGGGGTTATAAGCTATTGATGAGCTTTCTTTTATAAATCTTTATGGCACATATGTAATGTTATTGGTATTTTCAAGTTATAACACCCTAACCACTAACTGCTGTTTCTTGCTGTAGGGGACTTGTTCCACATCTCAACACCTCCTGTAAATTTTTATATTCACAATTATGTATTTATGACTTCAATAAAGATGTAATGTTGGTACTTAAATGTGTGGTAGCGTTAATACATTTTTGGGTTTGTGGTTTATTACCACACATGCAATTATGTTTGTTATATCTGTGTATACTTACCTACTCCTGTATTTTTACAGGTTCAGGGCTACCTAAACTCTTGCCAGTCTCCAGTGCATACCATGTTCCTTGACCCCATGGATTTCTGTGCAGACAGGCAGTGGACCAAACTTGCACAGCAGGCTCTCTTTCTTCTTTCTTGCCCAGCCTCCAGTCTCATCTCAGAGAGGGTTTTCAGTGAACAGGGGGCGTATTGACCCCCAAACAGACAAAGTTCTCCTCCACCAGTGTCCAAAACACCACTTTTATCAAAATGAACCAAGACTGGATTGGGGGTGACACTCCTCTGGATGAGGCTGATGAATAGATCTGGCCTTGCTGTCAGTGCCCCATCTTGCCACTGTTGCTGCCTGCTTGCCTCCATCATGCCACCACCGCCATCATGTCGTTGCTGCAACCTGCCTCCACTACCAATACTACTTTTACTACTACTACTCTAGCCACTCTACTGCCTTGTATAATCCATGCTATGTTACTTCTGATGCTGCTACTATTGCGGCCATATGCCACTGTATCCATACCCTTTCCACATCCACACTGCACTGCTGCTGTTCCCAAATAAAAGGGAGATTTTTTTGTCTTCTGATAATTAACACTTGGGCGTGTCGTATGGGCAGGCATTCTGACCCTACAAGCCATAAATTTAGAATGCTTGATTCCCACCAAGCCGCTTTTTTATTTATTTTTTATTAACACTGTGTGCATTTAAACATCATCTGCCACAGATAAGGGCCAATTTTTTAAAGCTTTGGCCAATAAAAAAAACATAACACATGTGCCGGCACAGTGTTTTTTTTTAAAAACACTTTATGTAAATGCCATTAGATGTGCATTTACCTATAGCTATGTATCTCAGTGGCACTCACAGATCATTTACTGTTAGTGTCATTGTGTTCGAGAGCTTGGGGAAAGGGGAGTGGAAATAATTTCTATTCTTAAAAAAATAAACAGAAAGACAATAACATGAATAACATAACAAGTTTTCCAGAAATTCTGAGTCCTAGGAGGCTGGAAGGGGTTTTATACCAATTTTTAGGGCAACTGCAGCATTTTCGGTTTGGCCCAAATCGATTTGGGTCCAAACAGAACTTTTTCAAAAATTTAATGAACCTGAACCGAACAAAATCTCAAGCGGTTCGCTCATCTCTAATATATAGATATATATATATATATATATATATATGTATATATATATATAGATGGAAACGGACAGCACATCCAGTAGAAAAATAAATAATTTATTGGGCCACAGTGGCACAGTGAGGCGACGTTTCGGCTCAAAACCGAAACGTTGCCTCACTGTGCCACTGTGGCCCAATAAATTATTTATTTTTCTACTGAATGTGCTGTCCGTTTCCATCTACATTTGTGGGTAAGCAGTGACACCCTTGGACATAGCACCCGCCATTCATATTGAGAATTGGTGCTGCCACACTTTTCCTATATATATATATATATATATATATATATAGGCTTTTGACTTTAATATTTTTAAAAAATATTATTACAGTGTTTTTGTCATATTTTTTTCAAAGTCTTCTCAAGGGACTTGAACCTGCATACTTCTGCATTACAGTGCAATCACTCTTCTATTAGATCCTACTAGAGGCAGGAGGTGATAGCAGCACGGGACATTGTAGACTTCAAAAGGTACTCAGCTGTCATAACAACCATTCAACACCTCGTGATTGTGTTTGCTGGATGCCAACTGGAAGACAGAGGAAGAACCATCCACTTGTCTAAACTCTCAGATGCCATGGTTGCTATCGACCATGAGTTAAACTGTCGTGACAAGTGACAGTGCTCCATCGCCATGTCTTACTTTTGCAACACCCAGCGTTAACAATCTGTATTTGATGATGTAATAGTATTCATACAGCGAGAAGGGGTTAAACATTTATACTTATTGTACACTTGGATAAAACATTTAATACGTTTTGGATTCTGGCAATTTTTTTCCTTCCTTTTTTCTTAGACAATAGGGAGCCTGGAATAATCAATCACATAAGGTACCTCCAGCAATCGCTTGTGTGCCTTGAGAACAAGAAGTTCCCTTTGTTGAAATAAACACCATTAAACATGCCCTATACTTCATTCCCAGGATATCTACCCTCAGGTGTGAGTTGGGACAACCCTATGCACATTAATTTTCTGTAGGTCCTACCGAAATCTGGCAGATTTTAACCTAATGTGTATTTTGTGACATCTGCACAAAATAAAGATTACAAATACATAGTAAGAATTTACCTTCCATTTTGGCAAAGAGTCAAGGGAATGGTTCTGTATCCTGTGAGAAGTCAACTCATGCAAGGCATACGCTAGGGCATACACTGCCCCATACACGTAGAAGGTGAGACGGAAATTGTCCACATCATATGCTTCACTCTTTAATTTGTGAAAGTTAGTAGACTCATTGCAGACAGTAGCTATATATTCCTGGAAAGTGTTTGGCACAAAACCATAAGGCAAACAATTAAATGTCTTTACCCAAATATTCCTTAAAACAAGAAGATCTGGATATTTCTGGAGGTGTGCATCAAGAAGGAATTTCTTCAGACCAGGAATCCCCATTCTGTGTAAAGTTAATATTAAAGAACCATTAAGTTCTAACATTTGATCAAAATTTAGTTTTGTTGGAAAGTTGAAAAGAAAAATGAAAACTTTTCTTAAGTTAATTTTTGTACTGATGTCCGATAACAAAACGGTGTCATCAAATTCACAGTTGAAAATGACCACATGGCAGGTGGATCGTTCTACTGCCATTTTGGATGTTAAAGATTGTTTCATAAACAGTGAATAGTGCATTTTATGTGTGTATTGAAATTCCACGCAGATCCCGTTCTGATTCAGCTTCTTCTTCAGCTCCACACTAGAATGTTGGCTGCTTTCATCACTCGAAGAAAAAATTCCAACCCAGGTCCAGCCAAAATGTTTCAGTAACTGTACGAGGGCGTCCTGCTGAGCTCTCTGACTCGGAAATGTGGGATGAAATGAGGGAAACTTAATTTCATCATTGAAAACAGTATCTCCGCTCCCATAACTGAGCTGCCAATTACAGAAAGGAAAAAAGACCAAAAGGATGAAATGTCAGAGGTAAATGCCACCTTTGAATGCAACATCATAATTAGAGATGAGTGAATCGAAGTTGACGACGTAGAATTCACTGAATCCGAATTTCCTCACACTTTGTGGTAATGAATCAATTTTTTTCCTATAATGGCTGCTGCACATGTTAGGACATAGAGCAAAAGAACTCTGGGAACGAGGGATCACCCACAATGCCACACATGCAGCCAATCAGCAGCCAGCCAGCCCTGTGATGTCACAGCCTTATAAATAGCCTCAGCCATCTTTTATTCAGCCATTTTCCAGTGTACTTAGTGCAGGGAGAGACGTCAGCAGGTGCTAGTGACAGTGCTAGGAAAGACTTGATTGTGCTTAAAAAATGATTTACAAGTTCAGGGAAGGATTATTCAAGGTGTAGGGAAAGGATAGGGAGGCATCATCTACACTATAAAAGAATAGCAGGGTGCAATAGGAGAGTGTACAGCCTGGGTAATAGGAGCGATTCTATGACACCTTAATTATTTCAGAATGGCCCACTGGACCCAGGAGGTCAAAAGATATAATCCAATAGTCCTAAGACTAATAATTCCTGTTTGAGGTCTATATTAAAACGTAACTTTTATTTTTCATTAACTTACATATCAGACAAAACATAAAGACTCTGTTGAGAGTGTTATTAAAAATACATATGGAGGGATAATCACCTACCACCAGTCGATTATCCCTCCATATGTATTTTTAATAACACTCTCAACAGATGTTTTGTCTGATATGTAAGTTAATGAAAAATAAAAGTTACGTTTTAATATAGACCTCAAACAGGAATTATTAGTCTTAGGACTATTGGATTATATCTATGACACCTTGCTGCACTAATTGGAGATCCAAATTGGTGTTATACTGCTGCTCTTAGGTTGTTTGCAATATATGATAGAGGAGTAATTCCAGCAAACCGTTTTGTGTGATATAGCCATTTACAGGGTGTATTAATAGGAAAGATATGTACGTCCCATAAGCCGTTCTGCATTGATTTTCCTTTTATTTTTTTGGGTTGTGTGTATTAATAGGAAAAAAAAGAAAAAAAATTGACGTTCTGCGGTGAAGTTATATCGTACTACAGCCATTTACGTGTAGTTATAGGAAAAATAATACATCTTAATTGCCGTTCTGCGGTGAATTGTGATTGTTATATTTCTTTTTTTGGGGTGTAGAAATAGGAAAAAAATGAAAAAATATGTCATAATTGGCGTTCAGCAGTGAGGTTACATTATACTACAGCCATTTGCGTGGTGTATAAAAAGGAAATATACGTACGTACCATTAGCTGTTCTGCGGTGAATTATGATTGTTATTTCTTTTTTTGGGTGTAGAAATAGGAAAAAGAATACGTCTTAATTGACCTTTAGCGGTGAATTGTGATTGTTATTTTTTATTTTTTTTGGGGGGGGGAATTCATAAATCAGAAAAAAAATATATATGTCTTAATGGCCGTTCATCGGTGAAGTAACATTGTACTACAGCCTTTTTTTGGTGGGTATTATTTTAATTTAATTATTTTATTATACAGTATGTCAGGCAGACAGGTGACAGGCCCTTCAAAGGGAACGGGCAGTAGCCAAAATGTTTCTGTCGCATGCAGCAGAAGAAGGGGGGGTGGCAGCAGCAGGAATCTCAGCGAGAGGCCTCAGCTCCCAGTGTCATCTAGCGGTCGTGTCTTGACCAGCACCCCAGCGGTGCTTAAATGGTTAACTCAGTCTTCGACTTCGGCGCAAGTGACATCAGACACCCAGAGCCAAGAATTGGTGGGTTCCTCTGACACAACGCTTAGTTGGCATGGCCCGGGATCAGGCCCTGTGCCCCCACCCGTCCTGGACCTTACTCTGTCATTTTCAGTTCCCTCAGTGCAAGAAGTAATATATGCCGTAAGCTCGGCTACAATTTTCAGCAAGGAGGAGCTACTAGAGGACAGTAAGCAGTTACTGCCCAGCCAAGATCTGGAGGAGACATCCGCCGTTCCTCCGGTAGGCAGGCAAGTAGTGATGATGAGAGTCGTGCGGGAGCAGGTGTTGCGAGTGGTCAGGCTACTGGCCCTGAAACCATTAAGGGGACATCAGTGACATGCAGACAGTAGCGGATGAAGATGATGTAGCCGCTCGCACTTGCGAAGCGGGTGAAGAAGTTGCTTCATCATCATCATCATCAGCAGGAAAATAGGGTGGAAGCTTGCGCGTGAAGCAGCCACTGAGCCAGATGGGTGGTAGCGTGGCTGTGAGTCAGCAGGGTGGCAGCAGTGGGAGGTCAGGAGCCAAACGTGCCCAGGGTAGACCACACGCTTCGCAGGAGCCTACTGGCCCGGAAATTAACGGTGCAGGAGTTCACAGAGGCAGCGGTAGCAGGCAGTCAGCGTGCAGTGTTGGGGGGGAAAATGCCATACTCGGCAGTGTGGCAATTTTTTGTTAGGCCCCTGGAGAAGGTGAACATGGCCATTTGCAGAATTTGTGGGTAGAAGGGGAAGAATGGCCAGGGTGCCAATGTTGGCACCATGGCCCTGCGTCCACACATGCATCGTCACCATAAAGTGGCCAGGGAGAACCGTGGCTCTGAAGTGGTGGTCCAGCCTCCCGCAGCAACCGCTGCATCACCGAGTGGCACGCACCCAATTTCATGCAGTCAAGGCTCCACCACCTCAGCTGAAGGGAGCTATCTGTCCTGATGCTCCTGCTCCTCCTACTCCTCGTTAGTGATGAGCGGCAGGGGTAATATTCGAATTTGCGATATTTTGCAAATATTTGGTAGAATATTCATCATATATTTGCAAATTCAAGATTATTTTCTTCATCACAAAAAAAAGACAATGTATTATTTGCGTAATGCACGCAAAATACAGGCGTGGGTCATGTGCAACTTCATATTTTAACAGGTCTGACTACTTGTTAGTGATTGGTGCACTGAGTATTGTTGTGAACTTGTGACATCCCAGCACTATGTATGTATGTATGTAGCATACTGTAGGGATTTCCCAAATGGTAGCCTTCGGATAAATACACAGTAGCCTTTTAGTGGTGGAAATCAAAGTAATAAATGTCTTTTATTATTGGCACACCACAATTCAACATGCGGCAGTGATCAGCTTACTTCAGCCGACACTTAAAGAAAAACAATTCAGTCTCGAATCTGAACAAATCACATAGGAAGTTTGAGGGCACGATACCGTACTCCCCACAGAGTGGATGGGGACCTTGCTTTGTCCTTTGTCTCTCGGCAGAGACCCTCTGGTTTTCACTCGGCTCCAAAAACACACAGCTACACAGAGCTCCACCATCAGCCAGGTAATCACACCCCTTGACCCTGCTGGCTGACTTTTTGTAAGCCCGTCAAAACCCGGCATGGACCATGGGGAGTAGCCACCTGCCCAGCACTATGGCTACTCCCAATAAGAGTCGTCCCGGATTAGCTTTTCACAGCTATGCTAACTACCAAAGTGTCCATCAGCAACTGCTGCAGACATATGCACTACTGGCTCCTACTTCACCGAGGCCAGGAACCTCAGTGACACATATCTTCCATCTATGATGGTCCCTTGTGCCTTTCTACATACATACATACATACATACAGCAGAGATCACAGCAATAATATGGCTGTCTCTCTCAGATCTGCAAAATACTGCATACAAGAGCTGCTGGGGAGGTTCTTATAAAGTATGGGGTAGGCAACTTTCCTATTGGTTGCTAGGGATGTTGCTAAGCTCAGACAAAGACATTGCAGACTTCTCATTGGCCCACAAGTAGAAGGAAGGTTACTGATGAAAAAAAATCTCGAAAATTAAAAATTACGAATATATATCACTATATTCTAAATATTAGCAAATTCTCGAAGTGACGATATTCACGATTAATATTCGCTATTCGAATATTCGCACACAACACTACTCCTCGTCAGTTATTCCGTCAGCAATCGATCACCGAAGCAATTGCCAAGAGACAACAGTATGCGTGCACTCATCCAATGGCGCAGAAGCTGAGTGTGCTCCAATTGTTGCTGTTGCTACAGTCCCTTCCTTTCCAATTGGTGAACTCTGCACCTATCAAAGTACTGATGGCTTGTGCCGAGCCGAGGTGGAGAGTCCCAAGCAGTCATTTATTTGCAAAAAATGCAGTACCAGCTCTGCACACATATGTAGAACAGAAGGTGGGACAGTCCTTGAGCCTGTCAATGTCACAGCCAAAGTGCACAGCAGAGCCAACGCGTGGACCTGTAACTACGGTCAAGGACCGCTGGGTAAATGTGGTTCCTGGCCACCAATACCAGCAACTTGTCTAGGTGACGCTGCTTTCGCCGTTGGTCCTGCGACAATGTCCGCCTCTGCCTCTTCATCCTCCACTGTGTCCTCACCCTCCACTGCAGGGACAATTCACAGTGCTCCTCCAGCATACCACATGCACTTCAGCCACTCATAAACCGGAAAGCACACTCTCCTTGAGCTGCAGCAGCGGAACGGCATCCCGCATCATAGGCTGATATACAATGTTTCCACCAGTTGGAATTCCAACCTCCATATGTTGGACCGATTATATGAACAGGGAAAGGCCATAAACGATTTCTTGATGATACAGGCGGACAGAGGTACTTCCCTGTGTAACTTTGATGTTAGCCAGTGGCAGCTCATGCGTGACACTTGTCGTTTGCTCAGGCCCTTTGAGGAGGCCACTATATTTGTCAGTTGCCAGGACTATGGGATGAACAACGTCATTCCACTGATTCATGTCCTGGAACAGATGCTGCTAAATCTGGCTGGCCTGGAGACAGGAGACATGGCAACTACATCCGACGGCCACATGAGCCCTGTGTGGGCTGAACTGGAAGAGGAGAAGGACATTCGAACACAAGCAATGTGAAGAGATATGGCAGGTTTTTCTACACAGGTGACTGGAGAGGAGGAGCAGGAGTAGACGAGGCAGATAACCCAGACACACAGTGCCAGTATGCAGTGGAGATGGAGGCAGGGAGTCCCTTCACCTCACTGGCGCAAGTGGCCCGTTGAATTGTTACCATTTGGCAAGGGGATTACTACTGGCTCTCCACCATGTTAGGACCTCGCTACCGGTCCTAATGGAGGTCTTTTTTTACACCCACTGAAACTTAAGTCTAGAGTCACTGATGAGCAGTTTTCTTCACCCGCCTACTTAAGAAACTACTTACCAGCAGCAGCAGGTAGACATAGAGCAGAACCTGAACCAGCAGGTTGTGGCATACTTGGATTCCACCTTGCCACCCCACATCGAAGGTCCCCTGGATTACTGGGCAGCCAAACTCGATTTGTGGCCGCAACTGGCCGAGTTTGCCCTGGACAAGCTTTCCTGCCCGGCCAGCAGTGTAGCATCAGAGCGGGTTTTTGGTGAGGCGGGGGCCATAGTTACCCTAAGGAGAACTCGCCTGTCCACCCAAAATGTGGAGAAACTGACCTTTGTCAAGATGAATCAGGCGTGGATCAGCCAGGATTTTCAAACACCAGTGCCTGATACATCAGACTAGATCATCCATGGTGCCACACCTACACAGAGACATGTTTCTTCTTGCTACCTGCTTCAGCTACTATTCTGATGCTGCCACCCGTCTAATGCCAAAGCTGTTGCCAGGTGTCCTGCAGCCACCCACCATCTTCAGCTAGTATTGGTATTGCTCCCCACCTCCCTACTATGTCACTGGGCCACTCTGTAGTCTCCTCATGCTGCTGCCACCTCCACACTTTGTCACCTTGCCACTCTGTGGCCTCCTGATGCTGCTGCCACCTCACCACTATGTCACTGGGCCACTCTGTGGTCTCCTCATGCTGTTGCCACCTTAACACTATGTCACTGGACCACTCTGTGGTCTCCTCATGCTTCCACCACCTCACCACTCTGTGGTCCCCTCATTCTGCTGCTACATCACCACTCTGTGGTCTCGTTGTGCTGCTGCCACCTCACCACTCTGTGGTCTTCTCATGCTGCTGCCGCATCACCACTCTGTGGTCTCCTCATGCTGCTTCTAGCTCACCACTATGTCACTGGGCCACTCTGTGGTCTCCACATGCTGCTGCCACCTCACCACTATGTCAATGGGCCACTCTGTGGTTTCCTATTGCTGCTGCCACCTCAACTCTATGTCGCTGGTTCACTCTGTGGTCTCCTCATGCTGCTGCCAACTCACCACTCTGTGGTCTCCTCATGATGCTGCCACATCACGACTCTGTGGTCTATTCATGCTGCTGCCACCTCACCACTATGTCACTGGGCCACTCTGTGGTCTCCACATGCTGCTGCTACCTCCCCACTATGTCACTGGGCAACTCTGTGGTCTCCTCATGCTGCTGCCATCTCACCACTCTGTGGTCTCCTCATGCTGCTGCCACATCACCACTCTGTGGTCTCCTCATGATGCTGCCACATCACGACTCTGTGGTCTCTTCATGCTGCTGCCACCTCACCACTATGTCACTGGGCCATTCTGTGGTCTCCACATGCTGCTGCTACCTCCCCACTATGTCACTGGGCAACTCTGTGGTCTCCTCCTGCTACTGCCACCTCACCAGTAAGCCACTGGGCCACTCTGTGGTCTACAAATGCTGTTGCCACCTCACCACTATGTCACTAGACCACTCTGTGGTCTCCTTATGCTGCTGCCATCTCATCACTCTGTGGTCTGCTCATGCTGCTGCCACATCACTACTCTGTGGTCTCCTCGTGCTACTTCCACCTCACCACTATGCCACTGGGTCACTCTGTGGTCTCCTCATGCTGCTGCCACCTCACTACTCTGTGGTCTCCTCATACTGCTACCACATCACCACTCTGTGGTCTCCTCATGCTGCTCCCAGCTCACCAATATGTCACTGGGCCACTCTGTGGTCTCCACTTGCTGCTGCCACCTCACCACTATATCACTGGAGCACTCTGTGGTTTCCTCATGCTGCTGTCAGCTCACCACTATGTCACTGGGCCACTCTGTGGTCAGAATTAGCTTATGATTTGGTAGCCAAAAGCAGGAGTGGGTACAAAACACAGAATAAATGCAAATATTCCATTCACGTGTCATCTCTGTTTTGGATCCACTCCTGGGCAGTATAAATACCCCACAAGTGACCCCATTTTAGAAAGAAGACACCCCAAGATATTTCATGAGGGGCATGGCGAGTTCATGTAATTTATTTATTTTTGTCACAAGTTAGTGGAATATGAGACTTTGTAAGATAAAAAAATAATCAAATATCATTTTCCACTAACTTGTGCCCAAAAAATAATAATATTCTAGGAACTCGCCATGCCCCTCACGGAGTACCTTGGGGTGTCTTCTTTCCAAAATGTGGTTACTTGTGGGGTATTTATACTGCCCTGGCATTTTAGGGGCCCTAAAGCGTGAGAAGAAGTCTGGAATCCAAATGTCTAAAAATGCCCTCCTAAAAGGAATTTGGGCCCCTTTGCGCACCTAGGCTGCAAAAAAGTGTCACACATGTGGTATCGCCATACTCAGGAGAAGTAGTGCAATGTGTTTTGGGGTGTATTTTTACATATACCCATGCTGGGTGAGATAAATATCTCTGTAAAAGACAACTTTCCCATTTTTGTATACAAAGTTGTCATTTTACAGAGATATTTCTCTCACCCAGCATGGTTATATGTAAAAATACACCCCAAAACACATTGCCCTACTTCTCCTGAGTACGGCGATACCACATGTGTGACACTTTTTTGCAGCCTAGGTGCGTAAAGGGGCCGAAAACCAACAAGTACATTTAGGCTTTACAGGGTTGCTCACAATTTAGCCCCGCCCAAAATGCCAGAACAGTAAACACACCCCACAAATGACTCCATTTCGGAAAGTAGACACCCCAAGGTATTCGCAGTGGGGCATATTCAGTCCATGAAAGATTGAACTTTTTGTCACAAGTTAGCGGAGAATTTGTGAGAAAAATATATATTTCTGCTAACTTGTGCCAAAAAAAAATAAATTCTATGAACTCGCCATGCCCCTCACGGAATACCTTGGAGTGTCTTCTTTCCAAAATGGGGTCACATGTGGGGTATTTATACTGCCCTGGCATTTTAGGGGCCCTAAAGCGTGAGAAGAAGTCTGGAATCCAAATGCCTAAAAATGCCCTCCTAAAAGGTACTCATTGGAATTTGGGCCCCTTTGCGCACCTAGGCTGCAAAAAAGTGTCACACATGTGGTATCGCCGTACTCAGTAGGGCAATGTGTTTTGGGGTGCATTTTTACATATATCCATGCTGGGTGAGAGAAATATCTCTGTAAAATGACAACTTTGTATAAAAAATTGGGAAAAGTTGTCTTTTACAGAGATATTTATCTCACCCAGCACTGGTATATGTAAAAATACACCCCAAAACACATTGCCCTACTTCTCCTGAGTACGGCGATACCACATGTGTGACACTTTTTCGCAGCCTAGGTGCGCAAAGGGGCCCAAATTCGAGTACCTTTAGGATTTCACAGGGCATTTTTTACGCATTTGGATTCCAAACTGCTTCTCACGCTTAGGTCCCCTAAAATGCCAGGGCAGTATAAATACCCCACAAGTGACCCCATTTTGGAAAGAAGACACCCCAAGGTATTTTGTGAGGGGCATGGTGAGTTCATGTAAAATTTTATATTTTGCCACAAGTTAGTGGAATATGAGACTTTGTAAGAAAAAAAGAAATAATAATAATAATTTTCCGCTCACTTGTGACAAAAAATAAAAACTTCCATAGAAACATAGAATGTGTCGGCAGATAAGAACCATTTGGCCCATCTAGTCTGCCCAATATATCTGAATCCTATGAATAGTCCCTGGCCCTATCTTATATGAAGGATAGCCTTATGCCTATCCCATGCATGCTTAAACTCCTTCACTGTATTTGCAGCTACCACTTCTGCAGGAAGGCTATTCCATGCATCCACTACTCTCTCAGTAAAGTAATACTTCCTTATAATACTTTTAAACCTTTGCCCCTCTAATTTAAAACTGTGTCCTCTTGTGGTAGTTTTTCTTCTTTTAAATATGCTCTCCTCCGTTACCGAGTTGATTCCCTTTATGTATTTAAAAGTTTCTATCATATCCCCTCTGTCTCTTCTTTCTTCCAAGCTATACATAATTAAGGTCTTTTAACCTTTCCTGGTAAGTTTTATCCTGCAATCCATGTACTAGCCTGCAATCCATGAACTCACTAGGCCCATCAGCGAATACCTTATGGTGTCTACTTTCCGAAATGGGGTCATTTGTGGGGTGTTTCTACTGTCTCGGCATTGTAGAGCCTCAGGAAACATGACAGGTGCTCAGAAATTCAAATTTTTGTACCATAGTTTCTAAACGCTATAGCTTTTGCGCAAACCAATAAATATACACTTATTGCATTTTTTTATCAAAGACATGTAGAACAATACATTTAGAGAAAAATGTATATAGAAATGTAGTTTTATTTGAAAAATTTTACAACAGAAAGTAAAAAATGTCATTTTTGTGCAAACATTTCGGTCAATTTCGATTAATAACAAAAAAAGTAAAAATGTCAGCAGCAATGAAATACCACCAAATCAAAGCTCTATTAGTGAGAAGAAAAGGAGGTAAAATTAATTTGGGTGGTAAGTTGTATGACCGAGCAATAAACTGTGAAAGTAGTGTACTGCAGAATTGTAAAAAGTGGTCTGGTCATTAAGGGGGTTTAAGCTAGGGGGGCTGAGGTGGTTAAAAGGAGAGCACTTTTTTTCCTCTATAGTAGGATCTTGGGCCAATGCACGGTTCTTTATACCTGATGCTAACTTTGACCTGTAAGGATAAGGTCACACTTGAGTTATCTACAGTGTCGGACTGGGGTGCCTAGGGCCCACCAGAAAAATTTATTTTGGGGGCCCACAGTACGAATACATACAAATATTACCTGCTCATATAGCTGGGGGGGGGGGGCAGCTGATACCAGATGATTTAATATGGGGGTCCCTGTAGCAACTGAAGGTAGATCCTGGGGAAAAGAGGATACTAGCAGCTTTCCTCTATAGCTAGAAGTCATCTCAGCTATCTGACCATGTCTATAATAATAAAGTGGGTAGTTTTTATAATAATCTTTAATGTTCATATATGAACATAGGTTGGTTGAGGTGCTGTACATTGAATATATGTATGTAGTGCAGTAACATATGTGCCACTTATGCAGGGGGTGGGAGACTAGGGGCCCACCTTGCTCAGGGGCCCACCAGGGGATTCCCCTGTACCCCTGTGGGCCAGTCCGAGCCTGGTTATCTAGTCAGTTTTGGCCCCGTAATTGACCAAATAAGTGAAGTGTGCAGTGATTCTATGAGTGACGCCTGTCATCTGCATGTCATAGTGGACTCACAGTATTATTTCACTACCACAGCAGACTCCCTATGCGTGTTACTGCAAGGCACAGTGTTCTACACCACTATATAGTGTCTCTGAGCCAGTAAATAGCTGGTTTGTAACGCGGTTCGTCACGAATAAATTCGGATTAAATTAAATCTTTCCAGAAAAATTGGCGAACCTACCGAATCGAATTTTTGAGAAATTCGCTCATCTCTAATCATAAGGTTGTCCAAAAGTATGGAGACAACTGAATAGATTGGTAGCAAATGTGTGAGGGGAGATCTCCAACACAGTGCCCAATTTGAAAACTGCAATCTTGGAACCAAGTCAATATATTAAAATGGCAAGGGGTGCAAATGACATATTTATCTATCTGATGCAGAATTTGATGAGGGATCCAAATTTGTGACATACTTTTATTCCTGCCAAAATTATTAACAATTTTCTCTTTGCTACAGACACAGATATAACTGAAAGAATAAAATGCAAGGAGAGGACAGAGATTGTGTCTATCTCTTAATAGCACAGTAACCAAGCCATTGCAGCATATTTTAATGCCCATCACCAGACGACCCATCCACCAAGGCATAGTTGACAAACAAGTTCTATTTTGGACCTGTCAAAAAGTGGACGTAACAAAACTACCACAGACAAAGCAACTACAATCGCCATCCTGGTGTCCTTCAGCAGGAGCCCACATTGTAACAGCTGGTGTTTGTCACCATAGAGTGGGGTGAGTCTAACAACCATCAGAAAGATACTGGCTGCCCAAACATGGCACCCATACAAGATCCAGTTGCTGCATCATTTCAATGAGGATGATCCCGACCCCCTGTATTGAATGGGTCTCAAAGCAATTGCAATGGGACTCATATTTGGCAGGTCCAACACAGAAACTTTTGGGAGATCTACATAATATCTGTAGTGATGGGAAGCTCGAATCTTTTAAATGAATCGGTCCATTTGAATCAGTTCATTCAAAAGAACCGATTAATGAATCAAATCTTCGATTCACTTGCTGAGTCCGCTGACAAGTAAACCGAAGCTCAGGAGTAAAAAACAAACAAAAAACAAGCATCCAGGGAGTGGGGAAAACTCAGGACTGGAGGAGAGGGGTAATATAATTAAAATGGTTGCAGACCAGGTGGGTTGGGAGGGCCCAGCCTTCACTCTAGGATCCAGCCTTCACTCTAGGATCATGTTACACCTGCTAGAGTCTCTGCTACCTCACACGGATCAGCTCAGTCAGATGAATTGATTCCTCCAGTTCGGTGAAAGGAATCGATTAAAAACAACAACAAAACATTTGTAAAGTAGGACTCAAAGCGCATTCAAAAGAACGATTTGTACAAGAACTGGACATCTCTAAATCTCTGTCCTCTCGTTGCCCCATTTTTCATTTATTCAGGTGTCTCCATACTTTTGGACCACCCTGTACTATGATTTAAAGGGAGTTTCCAGGAGAATGCATTTTATTTTTTTTTAAAAAGGGGTGTGTGATTATATTATTTTAATATTATTCCCTTGGACCCTCTGTGTCTGTATATACCTGTATGACTCTATTCCTTGTGAGCTTTGAGTTACCGAAAGTACACTGGAGTACCTGGGATCATTGCTAGGTCTGGGCGCTCAGCCAGATGCGAGACGTAGTTCTCAGCTTTGAGTTAGAAAAGGGAGAAACAAGATATCATGCAGTGATCATGCGGGATCATCCCTACTTCTCAACCTATGAGTTTAGATGTCAAATATGATAATGCACGTTATGTAAAGTTGGCCGGTCGTCACTCCCCTGTATATAAACTTACCGCAGTTTTAATAAAGTGGAATCAGCTTCGAGTACACCTCCTGCCTGTGTCTCTATTTATTCTCACAGCTGGAACTTATCAGGAATGCAAGATAATTTGAATTAAATGTGACAATTTGAGTAAGAAATCGCTTTAAAAAAAAATTGCTTCATGACTAATTTCTTCGAATCGCATTTTTTTGTAAGTAGTAGGTGCAATGACAGGGAGCTGCGATAACGCCACTCCCCATCATTGTACCCCTCAGATGCCACGTTCATCGTTGATCAGGGCATCTGAGAGTAAAAAAAAGTGTAAAATTAAAAGAGAAAGAAAAATTACCGTGGCATGCACCTAGTTTACAGAGGGAGGGGGCTCCCTATACGTCCCCTTTGGGTCCCTGTGCTGCGGTAATGGGGTCTCCACAGGCAGGCTGTCAGTGTATTACACTGGTAATACACTGACAGTCAATGCATTACAATGCACTATGTATTGTAATGCACTGTAGAGAGAATAGACCCCAAAAGTTAACACAGTGTAGCAATAATAAAAAGTAAAAAAAAAGTGTTTTTTAAAAATAAAAAATTTAGTTTCTAGGGAAAAAAAGCACCCTTTCCCCTCATCAAGCCATACACAATAAAAAAAAATATATAGATATATAAGGTATCACCACGTTCGTAATGACCGGCTCTATACAAATGTTACATCATCTAGCCCGCCAGATGAACACCGTCAAAAATATATAAATAAAAACAGTGCCAAAATAGCAATTTTTTGATCACTGTCTTTAACCGCCTCCGGACCGCCTAACGCAGGATCGCGGTCCGGAGGCGGCAGCGCTGTGCAGAGTCACGCATATATGCGTCATCTCGCGAGACGCAAGATTTCCTGTGAACGCGCGCACACAGGCGCGCGCGTTCACAGGATCGGAAGGTAAGCGAGTGGATCTCCAGCCTGCCAGCGGCGATTGTTCGCTGGCAGGCTGGAGATGCAATTTTTTTAACCCCTAACAGGTATATTAGACACTGTTTTGATAACAGCGTCTAATATACCTGCTACTTGGTCCTCTGGTGGTCCCTTTTGTTTGGATCGACCACCAGAGGACACAGGTAGCTGTGTAAAGTAGCACCAAACACCACTACACTACACTACACCCCCCCTGTCACTTATTAACCCCTTATGAACCCCTGATCACCCATATAGACTCCCTGATCACCCCCCTGTCATTGATCACCCCCTGTCATTGATCACCCCCCTGTAAGGCTCCGTTCAGACGTCCGTATGATTTTTACGGATCCACAGATACATGGATCGGATCCGCAAAACACATACGGACGTCTAAATGGAGCCTTACAGGGCTTGATCAATGACAGGGGGGTGATCACCCATATAGACTCCCTGATCACCCCCCTGTCATTTATCACCCCCCTGTCATTGATCACTCCCCTGTAAGGCTCCGTTCAGACGTCCGTATGATTTTTACGGATCCACAGATACATGGATCGGATCCGCAAAACATATACGGACGTCTGAATGGAGCCTTACAGGGGGGTGATCAATGACAGGGGAGTGATCACCCATATAGACTCCCTGATCACCCCCTGTCATTGATCACCCCCCTGTCATTGATCACTCCCCTGTAAGGCTCCGTCAGACGTCCGTATGATTTTTACGGATCCACAGATACATAGATCGGATCCGCAAAACACATACAGGGGGGTGATCAATGACAGGGGGGTGATCAGGGAGTCTATATGGGTGATCACCCCCTTGTCATTGATCACCCCCCTGTAAGGCTCCATTCAGACGTCCGTATGTGTTTTGCGGATCCGATCCATGTATCTGTGGATCCGTAAAAATCATACGGACCTCTGAACGGAGCCTTACAGGGGGGTGATAAATGACAGGGGGGTGATCAGGGAGTCTATATGGGTGATCACCCCCCTGTCATTGATCACCCCCCTGTAAGGCTCCATTTAGACGTCCGTATGTGTTTTGCGGATCCGATCCATGTATCTGTGGATCCGTAAAAATCATACGGACGTCTGAACGGAGCCTTACAGGGGGTTGATCAATGACAGGGGGGTGATCAATGACAGGGGGGTGATCAGGGAGTCTATATGGGTGATCACCCCCCCCCCTGTCATTGATCACCCCCCTGTAAGGCTCCATTCAGACATTTTTTTGGCCCAAGTTAGCGGAAATTGTTTTTTTTTTCTTACAAAATCTCATATTCCACTAATTTGTGTCAAAAAATAAAATCTCACCATACCCCTCAAGGAATCCAAATGAGTAAAATGTTTTAGACATTTATATTCCAGACTTCTTCTCACGCTTTAGGGCCCATAAAATGCCAGGGCAGTATAAATACCCCACATGTGACCCCATTTCGGAAAGAAGACACCCCATGGTATTCCGTGAGGGGCATATCGAGTCCATGAAAGATTGAAATTTTTGTCCCAAGTTAGCGGAAAGGGAGACTTTGTGAGAAAATACAAAAAAAAAACAATTTCCGCTAACTTGTGCTAAAAAAAAAATTCTATGAACTCGCCATGTCCCTCATTGAATACCTTAGGGTGTCTTCTTTCCAAAATAGGGTCACATGTGGGGTATTTATACTGCCCTGGCATTTTAGGGGCCCGAAAGCATGAGAAGAAGTCTGGGATCCAAATGTCTAAAAATGCCCTCCTAAAAGGAATTTGGGCCGCTTTGTGCATCTAGGCTGCAAAGAAGTGTCACACATCTGGTATCGCCGTACTCAGGAGAAGTTGGGGAATGTGTTTTGGGGTGTCATTTTACATATACCCATGCTGGGTGAGAAAAATATCTTGGCAAAAGACAACTTTTCCCATTTTTTTATACAAAGTTGTCATTTGACCGAGATATTTATCTCACCCAGCATGGGTATATGTAAAATGACACCCCAAAACACATTCCCCAACTTCTCCTGAGTACGGCGATACCACATGTGTGACACTTTTTTGCCGCCTAGGTGGGCAAAGGGGCCCACATTCCAAAGAGCACCTTTCGGATTTCACAGGTCATTTTTTACACATTTTGATTTCAAACTACTTACCACACATTAGGGCCCCTAGAATGCCAGGGCAGTATAACTATTCCACAAGTGACCCCATTTTGGAAAGAAGACACCCCAAGGTATTACGTGAGGGGCATGGCGAGTTCCTAGAATTTTTTATTTTTTGTCACAAGTTAGCGGAAAATTATGATTTTTTTTTTCTAACAAAGTCTCATATTCCACTAACTTGTGACAAAAAATTCTAGGAACTCACCATGCCCCTCACGGAATACCTTGGGGTGTCTTCTTTCCGAAATGGGGTCACTTGTGGGGTAGTTATACTGCCCTGGCAATTTAGATGCCCATATGCGTGAGAAGTAGTTTGAAATCAAAATCTGTAAAAAATGGCCGGTGAAATCCTAAAGGTGCTCTTTGGAATGTGGGCCCCTTTGCCCACTTAGGCTGCAAAAAAGTGTCACACATCTGGTATCGCCGTACTCAGGAGAAGTTGGGCAATGTGTTTTGGGGTGTCATTTTACATATACCCATGCTGGGTGAGATAAATATCTTGGTCAAATGCCAACTTTGTATAAAAAAATGGAAAAAAAAAGTTGTCTTTTGCCAAGATATTTCTCTCACCCAGTATGGGTATATGTAAAATGACACCCCAAAACACAAGTTACCGTTTTCTAGCTACCATTTAAGTTGGTTCGTAGTCGCTTCACTGTACGTGGGACAACTACGTGGCTAGACAGGCTTCAGCCTAAGGGCAATAGATGCTGTGGAAACTGTTTGTTCTGTGCCTTTAACCCCCAGTGGGACGTTTTGTCCTTTAGGGGTTTGAGGCACAGGGTGAACACATTGATTACTTGCCGAACAAAGTTTGTGGTGTATGTAATATCTTGTATATGCGGGAGATTCTATATCGGGAAAACCATCCACAGTATGTTTGAGAGGTTCCGTGAACATCTAAATACCTTAAATACTGGCAGAGGGGTCCCCCGTCTTATACAACATGTGAATGAGGCCCACGGTGGAGATCGTAGAGTTCTGAGATTTGGAGGAGTAGAGGTAGTGCAACCTCCACCACAAGGGGGCGACAGAGAGCCAGAACTACTGAGGAGAGAAGGAAGGTGTATACTCCGTTCGGGAGCGACGGGACCCCTGGGACTTAATGAAAAATTGGACATGGGAGTGTTTTTGTAGATTGTCTTTCTGTGTTGGTTTTGGATATCAGGTTGGCTTTCTTTTGTGGAAAGGGTCTGTGGATATATGTGGTGCAATCCGGTCTTTACTGTTAGTAACCTCCCAGTATAGGCAATGACGACCTCACCAGTGGGCGGGTTGAGCACCAGGTGTGGTATTAAGACCTGCATTGCACACATATACAGACTGAGGCCAGAGGAAGCGCATACAAGCGTGAAACGGCTGTTGCCGATTTTTTACATTCGCATTGTATGTTGTCTGTCCTGCTGACCCAGCTTTTAATAATGGAAGAATAAATAAAGTTTTTTACATCCAAAGGTGAGTTGGATTGTTGAAGATATTGCTTGTCAATACAGAGCACCACCAGATGTTTTATTATATATGCTTTGGTTTGCATATGTGACGCTATCAGTAGAAGACTGTCTTGACATTCACGTAGTGCCACTCAAGCTTTTTATACGGTCTGATTGATGATGGATAATGGACATGATGGATCCGTGAGCATGGACAAAATAGAGCATGCATCAGTGCTAAAAACACGGACCCATGGACCGTGCTAAATCACTGATATCTGAATACACACATTAAAATGAATGGGGACGTGTGCTGTCTGTGGAGAACACATACAGCACACGTCCATGAAACACTGACGTGAAAAAAAGGCTTAATTCTTGTGAAACATGTAAAGGTTTAACAATGTTTTTAAAATCAGTTTTGAATAACTTGACGGTGTAGTTTCTAAAATGGTGTCATTTATGGGTGGTTTCTACAACTTAAGACTCACAAAATTACTTCAAAACCCAGATGGTCCTTAAAAAAGTGGATTTTCCTTAAAAATTAGAAAATTTGTTTTGAAAAATCTAAGCCTTCTAATGTCCTAAAAAATAAAACCTCCAGGCCGAGGTGTAGAAGAGTAATAACTCATCCCACAGTACCCGTCACCTAAACCAAGCAACTGGTCAACTAGGGCTCAACATACATGGGAACATGTTCAAGACTGATGGAGAAGCATCCCTGGTGACTAACACATGAAGATGGTTGAGAGAATAACTAGAACATGCAAATCAGTTATCAAAGCAAAGGGGAGCAACTTTGAAAAATTTAAAATTTTAGTTTCTGGTCACTGCATACTGTAGGTTTTATTACTTCTTAGTCTAAAGTGTGTGAAAATGAAATATAAGGGATCCCCAGTAATGGGGTGTGTGATAAATACTAGAATATATAAAGTACTCTGCACTCACCTGGGGATACTTATAGATTCCAATCACACTCGCCATTGAAACTGATAAAGATGATTGTTGATGTCCAACTATACCGACCAATTGACCCTTCTGGTAGCAGTTGTAATTTGGAGTCATGATTTCTCTCCCTGAGATAACACAGAGTGTATTCTGCAGAGCTCTCCTTTCTGCCTCACATGAGTCATAGAGAATGTAGCCCAGGGTAATGTTTGGTAAGATGTCCCCTCGACTGTTTATTTCCTGTATGGCAAAAATGAAGGCCAGGAGGTGTCTGAGGTAATAGAGCATTGGGCTGCAACAGACAAGGATCAGTGAATAATAATGAACGAAGCTTAAATAACACAGAGATTAAGCAAATCACCTCACCGCCATAGACCTCCAGGAATGTACATTAGCCTCTATACTTCCTAAACGGACTCGACTTCCGGCCAATTATTGGGTATAAGCGTTTGTATAAATGCTCGTTCCCAAAAACTGGACTGAGTAAAATGTGCCGGCGATCACTTGATGAACGAGCAGATGCATGCTTGTCTTCATACTGCGGAGATGACGACTGCAGGTAAATGTAGTCCTTATCTCAGTTGATAATCAGGCAATTATTGGGAACATCTGGTTCATTCCCAATAATTGCCTGACACATCAGTCTGTGTAAAGTGACCTTAATGCTACCACTGATTCTACGCTGCACCATGTCAGCACCAGTGTATATGTCGGCAGTGTTTATGGGAGGCCCTATGTTGACCATGCCATGGTGATAAATGGAATGGTTTCCCAGTTGTAGGATCACACTGAGTTGGTGCCTTATATCTATAAAAAGAGATCTGTAGATTGTCTTATTTCATGAACGTGCAGGACATGCTTTAATTACTAAACATAGTCCCTGAGCTTGACGTATATGCAATTTATTGAGAAAATATAGACACTTACAACTCACAGGTGCTTTCTGATGGTGCACTGTTAAAACCAAGCCCAGACATTGTTGCTGAATTGGAGACCTTCAGCACCCCTCCAATAATCGCATCTCCTTCCATCACAAAGGAATTAGGGATATACATTTCTTCCAAGTAACACACTGGATTCCTAATGGTATCATTAGTAATGGAAAATGTAGACAACAGGAACAATGGGTTGATGTATTTCAGCAGTGTTTCTGCCAGCCCACTCTGGTTAAAGAGAAATACAATTTCTATTACATATAAATGCAGTAGCCCAGAATGGGGTGACTTCAAAGAGTACATTTTTGTAATGCTATATTGTAAAGGGAAATGCTGTGATGTATTATATTTGTACGCCTTGTCTTGTGTGGACAAGCAAAGGTTAACAATCCCTTGGTACATCCCTTAGGTTGTGAGAAATGGACCTGAATCTGCCCCCTGCTTAGTCAGTGTGGAGTGAAAGTGTAGCTAAGAAAGTGTGAGGACCTTCTTGTGAAAGTTGCTAAGAGCAAGGCAGAGAATATTTATCTATGAGAGATCTACAGCCAGGAAAAGCTGTTTTATCACCCAAAGTGCTTCAGGGAAGAAGCTAGAAGATCCAGAATCTGCAAGACCATGTGTTTATGGAAGGAAGAAACTTTGCTGCTGGGACAGGAAACCTTGTTGATGCACCCTTCCACATTTTGAGACATTTTTCCCAGCCATATCTTAATTCTGTACCCTTCAGTACAAACAGACTTATTGCCAGCCTAAAGTTCTGCAGAGAGAGACTTTAGAGAGACAGAGAAAAGGAGCACCACAACTCCCATCATTACTGCTGTCCATAAACTGCTATTTTGGGAATAATTGCACTGTGATCTACTTGGAATTGCTCCTTGTTACTGTGCATAGACCCAAGAAGAGCCAGAGAGAGGGAATTGCCACTGCGAGTACTAATACCTACCTCAGGACCAAAGCTACAACTTGCTGCTGATCAAAACCTTTAACCTAGACATGAAGAAATTTGGTAGTGAGCACCTCTGCTCATGTAAGCAGGGGATGTGCTGCTAATAATAATGTATGTATGTGAGGACAGGGGAAATGGGCGATCACACAAATTATAGTTTGTAGGAACCTCTCACCATAAGTGCAACATGAAAGCAAAAATCGTCTTCATCGTTAATGGTAGAGATTAGCGAATCGAAACCCAAAAATTGGAATTCAATCTGAATTTCAGGATAAATTCGATTCGCCTAGAAGCTAAATTTCCTCGTGCTTCGTGTCAGCGAATCGATTTAACCTGAAATAGTATAAAAAACTAAGAAATTCTAACTTACCTCCTCCATTTGCTCATGACGGAACGGCTACCACCATCTTGCTTGAAGATCTCAGCCGAGATCCTGTTTGGCGCAAGATTAAGTCATACGGCATGATGACATAATCTCGCGCCGCACAGGATTTCGGCCGAGATCTTGAAGCAACATGGCGGTGGCCATCTCGTCGCGAGCAAATGGAGGCGGTAATTTTGTAAAAAAAAAATGGTATTGGTAATTTTGCACTCAGATGCCGTGATCATGTATGAACGCTGCATCTGATGGGTACAATGACGAGGGCAGCGCTATCGCAGCTCCCTGTCATTGCACCCACTACTTACAAAAAAATGCGCTTTGTGACGAAGTAGTTCTTATAATGAAATTTGGTGAATCAGCCGAATCAAACTTTTAAGAAATTCGCTCATCTCTAGTTACCGGCAGATTCTGCCTCTGTGTAAATGGGTCTTTAGTGCCCCGGAGTGATTACATGTTCTTCTGGGGTTATAGGGAAAATCTACTACAACTTGTACATTCTCTCTTCTTCCAACCCACCCACCACTTCATGTCTTACCTTCATCTCTGTGTTTGGCAATCTCTGTTTTATAGGTGACAGATTTTTCTGTAGAGCTTCTTGCTGTGCACAAACTGAAAAATGAAAGCTTATAAATGATCAGAGATGGAATACCTGGTCTTCATTGCATAACTTTGATCATCATCATCATCAATCCCTCAACCATCTTTAAAGGATATGAACACTTTCGGAATAAATTTGTGTTTTTTATGATTGTATTTTGCTAATTTTGGGCTAAAAAATCATTTTCCAATTGGTCTTTATTAAAAATGTTCAGTAGTTTTTGTCCTACAGAGGAAAGCTTTTCACACTAATGCTAACATGTTGCGGCAGGCTGTTCCTGCATTTGGCATAGCCGGAAACTTCCACAGCACTGCCGTGCCCTGTTGACAATAATGAGACCAGGGGGGGATCTGGCCTGTTTCCAGCATTAGTGCCCAGGTCCGGCCGGACAAAAAACACTGAGGAGAAAGGTAGTATCTGGCTATGCTATGTTATCTGTGATCTCCTGACCGCTCATAATCATTATAGCTAAATTCCTATCAAGCTGATAAGAATATGCCATTATGCCAAGTCATTATTCGAGTTAATGGGACTCTGTCACCAGTTTTATGGTGTCCAAACTAAGGGCAAGATAAACTAGTGGGTCACTTTCTTTAATAGTACCAGAGATTTTGGCAAAATATTTGTATTTGGACAGCTCCAGCGCATGCCAATGAGCTCCTGGCTGTCCCAACCCACCTGCTGCTGATTCATGTGGAAAAAACTGTCAATCAGAGGAAGAGCTGTGAGCTCATGAATATGGGGACTTATTGGAATGTCCGGGAGCGGTTAGGATTTAAAAGTAAAGGCAACAGAAAACCGGTGACAGAGTGACTTTAGCTTTCGAACAATAACCCTTTAGATGAGAAGAACATCATGTAAAAATTCCAGAGTTTGATCGTGTAACCGATCGTTTGTCAGGCATACATTCCGCACCCACTGTGGTATCTTCTATGCTGTAAATGATACCTGTTAATACTTGTGGAATTCTCAATGACGAATAATGATTTAGGGGTCTACATCAGTGATCACAACGAAAAACTATAAACAATTATTAATTTGATGCTGTCACTAGGCTTGAGAGAATCAACCTTCAAATCATAGATTTTAAAAACTATTTAAAATAGTAATCCGAAGAGGGCTTTGGTACTGGCTGGTACCTCGGTATCAAAGCCCTCTCCGGTTGCAATTTTAAATTGTTTTTAAAGACTTCGGCCCAGACGAACTTTGGGTCGAAGTGGATTTCGATACGAATTTCATGAAAAATTCCTTTGTGATTTGTGGTAATGAAAAAATGTAAAAATGTAAAAATAAAAATTATACTTACCTCATCCATTTGAGCACGAAGATGCTGGCACAGCCATCTTCTTAGAAGATCTCACACCACGTGATGATTTTATTGTGCGCCGCTTGAGATTTTGCGCTGGATCTTCAAACAAGATGGACGAGGCGGCCTCTACACGTGCAAATGGATTAAAATGAATCTCAGGTAATCGTGGGGGTTAAATGACGGGGGAGGCTCACAGTTCCCTGTCATTGCACCCGCTATTTCCAAAGAAATGTGCTTCGTGATTAAGTAATTAGTCATGAAGCAAAGTTTTATGTAAAATTTGGCAAAGCAGCCAAATCGAATCTTAGAGAACTTCTATCATTTCTAGAGGCAATATATTTTAATGCTGTACGAAAACAGCATTAAAGTTATGGTATTTGAACAAATTGATGATCCGAAGGTCGATTTGCCCAAGCCTAGCGGTCATGTACGGGTACTGCCTTGTCACAAATTCAGTCTTGCACGCAACCCGCAGGCCACAGATTGGTGAACGCCGTAAAAAAAACAACTTTGTCAAAACAGCCATTTTCTGGTCACCTTGCCTCACAAAAAGTGTAACACCAAGCGACCAAAAAAGTGTATTAAGACCAAAATGGTACCAATAAAAAAAAAGGAGACCCTATCTAAAACAATTGGCCCAAAAAATAAAAAAATATGGCTTTCAGAATATGGCAACACAAAAACGAGATTTTATTCTATTCAAAAAGGCTTTCACTTTGTAAAACGTAACAAAAATAAAACTAATAAACACATTTGGTATGGCCACGTCCGTAACAAACTGCTCTATAAAATTATCACATGAGATGGCTCCTCAGATGAATGCTGCAAATTTTTTTTTAATAAACTATGCCAAAACAGCGATTTTTTTGTCACCTTGCCTCACAAAAAGTGTAACATCAAGTGATCAAAAAGTCTTATGTACCCCAAAATGATATCCATCAAACCATCATCTCATCCCACAAGAAAAGAGACCCTACCTAAGGCAATCGCCCAAAAAATGAAAAAAAATATGGCTCTTAGAAAATGGAAACACAAAAACAACATTTTATTCTGTTTAAAAATGCTTTAAAATGTGTAAAACTTAACAAAAATAAAAATAATAGACACACTGGGTATCACTGCATCCATAACAACCTGCTCTATAAAAATATCACATTATATGCCCTCTCAGGTGAATGCTGTAAAAAAAATATAAAAAAAATATGCCAAAACAGCCATTTTTCTTTCACCTTTCCTCACAAAAAGTGTAATACCAAGCAATCAAAAAGTCTTATGTACCCCAAAATGGTACCAATGAAAACGTCACCTCATCCTACAAAAAATAAGCCTCCACATAAGACAATCACTTAAAAAATAAAAATCAATGCACCCGTAAACCAATCCATCAAAATCTGTGCTGCAAAAGCCGTATGGCACTCATTTCATTCCGCCATGTGCCCCCACAGCAGTTTACCACCACATATGGGGTGTTGCCATATTCAGGAAAACATAGGTAAAACATTATAGGGTGCTTTTTCTCCTGTTACCCCTTGTGAAAATGAAAACAATCTGGCTAAAGCAACATTTTATTGGAAGAAATGAAACTTTTCATTTTCACAGCCAAGTGTTTCCAAATTCCGTAAAACGCTTAGGGGGTCAAAGTGGTCAGTACCCACCTTAATTTATTCTTTAAGGAGTGTAGTTTCTAAAATGGGGTCACTTTTTGAGGGTTTCCACTGTAGGGGTATGTCAGGGTCTCTTTAAATACAAAATGGTGCCTTAAAACCATTGTAGCAAAATCTGCCTCCAAAAACCATATGGCACTCCTTTCCTTCTGACCACTGCCACGTGCCCCTAGGGCAGTTTACCGCCACATATGAGGAATTTCTGTAAACTGCAGAATCAAAGTAAGGCCTCATGCACACGGCAGGGTTCCGCGGCCGAGAGCAGACCGTGGAAACCCGGCCGGGATTCCTCCTGACAGCATGAGCACATGGCGTCATTGGTTGCTATGACGCCGTGCGCTTCATGCAGCCGCTGCTGTACAGTAATACAGCAACGGACGTGTGCATGAGGCCTAATATATATTGAGGTTTATTTTGCTGTTAAACCTTTTTGAGTTGCAAGAAAAAATTGATTAACATAAAAAATCTACCAAAAAAGTGACATTTTTAAATTTC
Organism: Bufo gargarizans; assembly: GCF_014858855.1. NCBI lineage: Eukaryota > Metazoa > Chordata > Amphibia > Anura > Bufonidae > Bufo > Bufo gargarizans. The sequence goes on along the minus strand of NC_058083.1, from coordinate 32,164,580 downwards.
ACCTCCATTTTCCTCTAATTCTTGTGGAACACCTAAAGGGTTAACAGAGTTTGTAACATCAGTTTTGAATAATTTGAGGGGTGTAGTTTCTAAAATGGGGTAATTTATGGGTGGTTTCCATTACATAAAATCACTTTATAACTGAATTGGTGCTCAAAAAAATGGTTTTGGAAATCTTGTTGAAAATTAGAAAAATTGCTTCTAAACTTCTAAGCCTTCTAACATCCTAAAAAAAATTACATTTACAAAATGATGCCAACATAAAGTAGACATATGGGAAAAGTTACGTAACAAATATTTATAAGGTATCACTTTCTGGCGAAAAATAAAAATTTTGAAAATTGCAAATGTTTAAAATTGTTGGGTAAATTTTGGATTTATTTATAAATAAAGGTGAAATATATTGTATCAAATTTATGACTTTATGAATTTATGTCATGAAGTACAATGTGTCACGGGAAAACAATCTCAGAATGGCTTGAATAAGTAAAAACGACTAGAGATAAGCAAATTTCTCAAAAATTATCCGAACAAATTTGATTCGATCCGAATGTATTTGCGGCAAATCATGTTAAAAAAATGCTATTTCCTGGCTGCAGAGAGCCTTTATAGGGGTATAGACACTGTGCCTTGAAGTAACACGCATAGGGAGCCTGCTGTGGTAATGGAACAATACTGTGAGTCAGTATGACATGCACATGACAGGCGTCGCTTTGCACACTGTAATCACTGCACACTTCACTTATTTGGGCAGTTATGGGGCCAAAACTGACCAAAAAACTCAAGTGTGAACTCAGCCTTACAGGTCGATGTTAGCGTCAAGAAGAAGCGTACTCCTTTTACACCGTCATCAGCTGAGTCCACATAGATGTCTACAAAACCTGTTCTATTAAATGCTTATACAAGTATAGCCCCCCTGACACAGTGAAGAGGGTGTCAGCAGTAAGTTTGTGTTGACGTCACTGATTATTTTGCCCTTCCTCTGATCCGTCAGAACAATAAACCCCAAAATACAGATCCTGTCTGTTGAGCATCCGCCTTCGCTCGGTCAGCATTTAGTCAGTAATCCATCAATATTGCAAAAGCCAAAAAACACAAAAGTGGATCCAAAACAGAGATAACACATGAATGGAATATTTGCATGTCTTCTGTGTTTTGTACCCACTCTTGCTTTTGGCTACCAAATCATAAGCCAATTCTAATGGGACCATACAGGCCTTACAGCTGCTACACAGACAGGATCCGTAGTGCGTCTCATTTTTCCTTCCTTCTTACAGATCAGAAGAAGGGCCAAATAAATTATTATGTCATCCAAGCCAAACAGGCAAACTAGTGGCCTAGTCATGGACTGGGGAGAATGGGAGAACAGCCTGAGAATTCCACAGAGTGGCACAGCGACATAGTGTTGAGTTAGCAGTAGCATGAGGAGGCCACAGACCGCAAGGTGACACAGTGTTGAGGTGGCAGCAGCAGCATGAGGAGGCCACAGAGTGGCCTAGTGACATAGAGTTGACTTAGCAGCAGCATGAGGAGGCCACAGACTGGCAAGGTGACACAGTGCAGAGATGACAGCAGCAGCAGCATGAGGAGCCCACAGAGTGGCCCAATGACATAGTGTTGAGTTAGCAGCAGCATGAGGACACCACAGAATGGCAAGGTGACATAGTGTGGAGGTGGCAGCAGCAGCATGAGGAGGACACAGAGTGGCCCAGTGACATAGTGTTGAGTTAGCAGCAGCATGAGGAACCACAGAGTGGCAAGGTGACAGTGTGGAGGTGGCAGCAGCAGCAGCATGAGGAGGCCACAGAGTGGCCCAGTGACATAGTGTTGATTTAGCAGCAGCATGACGAGACCACAGAGTGGCAAGGTGACATAGTGGGGAGTTGTTAGCAGCAGCATTAAGAGGCCACAGACTGGCAAGGTGACATAGTGTGCAGGTAGCAGCAGCATGAGGTGGCCACGGACTGGCAAGGTAACATAGTGTTGAGTTAGCAGCAGCATGAGGAGGCCACAGACTGACAAGGTGACATAGTGTGGAGGTAGCAGCAGCATGAGGAGGCCACAGAGTGGCACAATGGCAGAGTGTGTAGGTGGCAGCAGCATCAAGAGGAGACCTGAGTGGTGAGGTGGCAGCAGCATCAGGAGACCACAAAGTGACCCAGTGACAGAGTGGGGAGGTGGGTGGCAATAACAGTACCCGTGTCACGAGGGTGTCAAGAGCCACGCCTGACTCCGTTGTACCCGGGGTCAGGAGGTCGCAGCGGTTGGCTGCACGCTCTATGTCAGATAGGGAAGTTTCCTTATTGTAGCTTTCTGGGTTTGCTTTACAAACCCTTTTGGCTCACTCAGGGATCCGTAGCTCCTTCTCTCAGCTGTTCCTTGTCCAGCACTCCCAATCCTCCTTATATTCCCCTCTCATACTTCTCTGGTTGCCAGATATAGAGCTTCCTGCCTGGACATCTATTCTGACCCACTGGAGCTGTGTTGCTGCGTTCTCTGAGTGTTGCCTTAGAACGCTACCCTCCGGATCCCTGTTGGACCTTTGTGGACAATTGTTGCCGTCCACCTGGGTGTTTGTGTTTGTCTGTGTTTGTCTGTCCTCTCCCTGGTGTTTCCCTCTTAGTGCAGTGGTGAGGACTAGCGATCCCACCGGCCCGTTCATTATCTAGGGCTCATTTCAGGGAAAGCCAGGGTTTAGGCACGTGATCGCCGCACGGGTGAGGAACCCGTCTAGGGACGACAGGGCAGGCAGGTACCAGCTGCAAGGTGAGTTAGGGGTCACCACCTTTCCCTCTCCCTTGTGCAGGGCTTTCCCTGTTTTCCTCCCTGTGTGTGTTGCCGGTCATTACATTATATCTGGCCCTTATTTTTGTGTAGGTAAAAAAAAAAAAAAAAAAAAATTTTTTACCTACTTAGAATCCAGTATGGATCCAATTGCTGCTCTGTCCGAACAATTTCATGGCCTGTCTTTGGAGGTGGCAGGATTGAAGGCGTCGGTCCTCCAGCAACAGCAGCAATTACAACAGACCGCAAGCCCAGCGGTTGCTACTGGTAACCAGGTTGTTGCGGAACCCAAGGTCCCTCTCCCTGACAGATTTTCTGGGGGAAGGGACAAGTTTTTGACGTTCCGTGAGGCCTGTAAACTATACTTTAAACTGCGTCCTTACTCCTCTGGTAATGAAGAACAGCGGGTGGGTGTTGTTATTTCCCTGCTGCAGGGGGACCCGCAGTCCTGGGCGTTCTCTTTACCTACTGATTCCCAGGCTCTTCGGTCAGTGGATGAGTTTTTCGGGGCCTTGGGTCTCATATATGATGACCCTGACCGAGTCGCACTGGCTGAATCAAAATTACGGAGACTCCTACAAGGAGAGCGGCCGGTAGAGGAGTATTGCTCTGACTTCCGTAGGTGGGCTACGGATACCCAATGGAACGACCCGGCTCTCAGGAGTCAGTTCTGCTCTGGGTTATCCGAAAGGGTTAAGGATGCGCTTGCATTGTATGAGACCCCCTTTTCCCTTGATGCAGTTATGTCCCTTTCTATCCGTATAGATAGACGCCTTAGGGACAGGTTGAAAAAACCGGAGCCATTGATAACCCCTCCCAAGCAGCAGTTAGTCTGTACGGACATAGACGAGCCTATGCAGCTAGGAGGAACTACTCGTCAGGTCCGTCCTCCTGAGGTTCGCCGTAGGCGTGGGGGTTGTTTTTTTTGTGGGGAGAGGGGTCATTTCATTAACGTCTGTCCTTCTTTCCTCAGAAACAAAAAAAACGTCGGAAAACTACTAACCCCAGGCTGTGTGGAGGATGTCAGCCGGGGGGTATACGTTTCCTCCATACGTACATCGCAATTTTTGTTGCCAGCGGTTATTGTTTTTGGTGATAAGACAGAGACTGTTTCTTTCTTTCTAGACAGTGGAGCAGGGGTAAATTTGATAGATGCCCATTTTGCCCGCACTATGGGTTTGTCTCTCTGTACGTTACAGAGACCTATTCCCATATTTGCTATAGATTCTGCTCCTCTGTCTCAGAGAAACCTCACCCACATCGTTCATAATTTACACCTTCGGGTAGGGGACCACCATAACGAGATGCTTTCATGTTATGTTCTGGAGGGGCTTCCCACTCCGGTGGTGCTGGGCCTACCCTGGTTGGTAGCGCACAATCCAGTGGTGGATTGGCAGGCCAGGGAGATATTGGAGTGGAGTGAGCCGTGCAGAGAAAATTGCTTAAATAGCAATTGCTTAGTCGCCTCCATAACTACCCTACCTACATTTGTTTCAGACTTTGAGGACGTTTTTTCTGAAAAGGGTTGTCAGAAGTTACCACCTCATCGTCCTTATGATTGCCCGGTTAACCTCATTCCCGGCGCAAAATTACCCAAGACCAGGTTATATAATCTTTCAGGTCCAGAGAGACAAGCCATGAAGGATTATATCTCCGAGAGTTTGGCTAAGGGACACATCAGACCCTCTTCTTCACCCGTGGCTGCAGGGTTTTTCTTTGTTAAAAAGAAAGATGGGGGCCTGCGTCCTTGCCTAGATTTTCGTGAATTAAATCGGATAACCATCCGAGACCCATACCCTCTTCCTCTCATTCCTGACCTGTTTAACCAGATTGCGGGTGCTAGGTGGTTCTCCAAACTCGATCTTAGGGGGGCCTACAATCTGATTCGTATCAAGGAGGGGGATGAGTGGAAGACAGCTTTTAACACCCCTGAGGGGCATTATGAAAATCTAGTTATGCCTTTCGGCCTGACCAATGCTCCTGCCGTCTTTCAACATTTCGTTAATGACATTTTTAGTCATCTAATCGGCAGGTTTGTGGTAATATACCTAGATGATATCTTAATTTATTCGTCTGATCTGAAAACACATGAGGAGCATGTCAGACAAGTACTACAGGTCCTACGGACGAATGAATTATATGCTAAAATTGAAAAATGTGTTTTTGCCGTTCAGGAGATACAATTCCTAGGTTATTATTTATCTGCGTCAGGTTTCCGTATGGATCCTAGGAAGGTCCAGGCAATTTTGGATTGGGATCTTCCTGAGAACCTCAAAGCACTACAACGGTTCTTGGGCTTTGCGAATTTCTATAGGAAATTCATTAAAAATTATTCGGTGATCGTAAAACCCCTTACTGACATGACTAGGAAGGGGACTGATTTTTCTAAATGGTCTGACGCCGCTAAAGTTGCTTTTTCCTCTCTAAAAGAGAGGTTTACCTCAGCACCTGTACTAGTCCAACCTGATGTCTCTCAGCCTTTTATTGTTGAAGTCGATGCATCAGAGGTGGGAGTGGGGGCTGTGCTGTCTCAGGGTCCGTCTCCTGGCAAATGGCGTCCTTGTGCTTTCTTTTCTAAAAAACTATCTGCAGCGGAACAGAACTACGATATTGGCAATAGGGAACTGTTAGCTATTAAACTTGCGTTTGAGGAGTGGCGTCACTTTTTAGAGGGGGCAGTCCACCCCGTCACTGTGTTTACGGACCACAAAAATCTGCTGTACCTCGAATCAGCTAAGCGTCTCACCCCTAGACAGGCTAGGTGGTCGCTATTTTTTACCAGGTTTAACTTTGTGATTACCTATCGTCCTGGGGTAAAGAATACCAAGGCTGATGCACTATCTCGTTGTTTTCCTGGAGGGGGTAATGTGAGTGATCCGGTACCCATTCTACAAAGAGGAGTAGTTGTCTCTGCGGTACACTCTGCCTTGGAGGGGAAGGTGTTAGAGGCCCAGGGGGACGCCCCGGTCTCTTGCCCTTCAGAGAAGTTGTTTGTACCGTTGAACCTACGTCTCGAATTATTAAAGGAACATCATAATTCGGCACTTGCTGGGCACCCGGGTAGTAAAGCAACCTTAGAGCTATTGTCTCGTCGTTTTTGGTGGCCAAGGTTGCGTCAGGATGTATTGGATTTTGTGTCTTCTTGTTCTACCTGTGCGCGCGCAAAAGTTTCACATACACGTCCTGCAGGGTCTCTATTACCACTCGTCATTCCCAATAGACCATGGACACATCTGTCTATGGATTTTATCACTGACTTACCTTTGTCTGCGGGTAAAACAGTGATTTTGGTAGTAGTGGACAGGTTTAGCAAAATGGCACACTTTATTGCGTTACCCGCACTGCCTAATGCTAAAACTCTTGCTCAGGTATTCGTCAGTGAGATCGTGAAGCTTCACGGGGTCCCCTCCGATGTTGTTTCGGACCGGGGAACCCAGTTTATTTCTAAATTTTGGAAAGCTTTTTGTTCCCGTTTAGGGGTTCACTTGTCCTTTTCCTCAGCTTTCCATCCTCAGTCGAATGGACAGACTGAGCGTACCAACCAAAACCTGGAGACATATCTAAGATGTTTTGTGTCTGAAAACCAAGAGTTGTGGTCGTCATATTTACCGTTAGCTGAGTTTGCCATAAATAATCGCCGTCAGGAATCCACTGGCAAGTCACCTTTTCTTGGTGCATATGGTTTTCATCCCCAATTCTGTACTTTCAAAGAGGGGGGGTCTTCTGGGGTTCCCGAAGAGGAACGGTTTTCGTCATCTCTTTCTTCAGTATGGCAGAAGGTGCAAGCTAACTTGAAAAATATGGGAGGTAAATACAAATGCATGGCTGATAAGAGACGGTCGCCAGGTCCGGACCTAGGAGTGAATGACTATGTGTGGCTGTCTACAAGGAATATCAAGTTGAAGGTTCCCTCTTGGAAACTGGGTCCTAGGTTTATTGGTCCTTACAAGATTGTAGCCATCATCAACCCCGTGGCTTTTCGCCTGGAGTTACCTCAGACTTTTAAAATCCATAATGTCTTTCATAAGTCGTTACTCAAAAAATATGTTCCACCTCTAGAACCGTCACCGCTGCCCCCCCCCTCCTGTTGTCGTGGATGGTAGTTTGGAATTTCAGATATCCAAAATTGTTAATTCTCGTCGGGTCCGCCGCTCTCTCCAATATCTGGTGCACTGGAGAGGTTACGGTCCCGAGGAAAGAATGTGGGTTCCTGCATCTGAGGTAAACGCCGACAGGCTAGTCCGGATTTTTCATGCCTCTCATCCTGAGAGACCTGGTCCTGAGTGTCCGGAGGCCCCTCCTAGAGAGGGGGGTACTGTCACGAGGGTGTCAAGAGCCACGCCTGACTCCGTTGTACCCGGGGTCAGGAGGTCGCAGCGGTTGGCTGCACGCTCTATGTCAGATAGGGAAGTTTCCTTATTGTAGCTTTCTGGGTTTGCTTTACAAACCCTTTTGGCTCACTCAGGGATCCGTAGCTCCTTCTCTCAGCTGTTCCTTGTCCAGCACTCCCAATCCTCCTTATATTCCCCTCTCACACTTCTCTGGTTGCCAGATATAGAGCTTCCTGCCTGGACATCTATTCTGACCCACTGGAGCTGTGTTGCTGCGTTCTCTGAGTGTTGCCTTAGAACGCTACCCTCCGGATCCCTGTTGGACCTTTGTGGACAATTGTTGCCGTCCACCTGGGTGTTTGTGTTTGTCTGTGTTTGTCTGTCCTCTCCCTGGTGTTTCCCTCTTAGTGCAGTGGTGAGGACTAGCGATCCCACCGGCCCGTTCATTATCTAGGGCTCATTTCAGGGAAAGCCAGGGTTTAGGCACGTGATCGCCGCACGGGTGAGGAACCCGTCTAGGGACGACAGGGCAGGCAGGTACCAGCTGCAAGGTGAGTTAGGGGTCACCACCTTTCCCTCTCCCTTGTGCAGGGCTTTCCCTGTTTTCCTCCCTGTGTGTGTTGCCGGTCATTACAACCCGCTGACGATGGTGGGTGTAAGAAGGAACACTTGGCATCAGATGTGTGGCATCAGGCGGTTGGCAGCATCAGAATAGTAGCTGAGGCAGGTAGCCAGAAGAAACCAGTCTCTTTTGTCAAGGTTTGGGTGTGAGGCAGCATGGATGATCTAATCTGTTGCATCAGGCATTGGTGGGTGGAAATCCTGGCTGATCCACACCTGATTCTTCTTGACAAAGGTCAGTCTCTCCATATTTTGGGTGGACAGGCAAGTTCTCCTTGGGGTAACTACGGCCTCCGTCAAACTAAACACTCGCTCTAATGTCACACTACTGGCCGAGAAGGACAGCTTTTCCAGGGCAAACTCGGCCAGTTGCAGCCACAAATACAGTTTGACTGCCCAGTTGTCACGGCAGACAGGATACAAGATACACAAGAAATAAACAAGTAAGTGTCTAGGCAAGAAGCTGGGGAAAGGGGTCACCTCCTGACAAATCCCTACCAGCTCTCCCTAGACTTCTATGCCCACATTCAGACCCTGAAGGTGGGAATGGATGTGTCCTCGTGCCTGGGCTAAAGATTCCGTAGAATCCCTAAGATGGTGAAAGTGGGAAAGAGGCAGCCTGCTCCCTCAGAACCTGGAGGGGGCAGGCGTCTCTCTATAACAAAAGGCTACTCATGTGCTGCTAACCTAGCAGACCTCCGCACATGACCTGAGCAGGGCATGACACCAGTAGTCCAGTGGATCTTCAATGTGGGGTGGCAGGGTGCTGTCCGAGTATGCCACCACCTGCTGGTTCAGGTTCTGCTCCAGGTATACCTGCTGGTTTTAAGTATTTTCTTTACTAGGATGGTGAAGAAAGCTGCTCATCATTGACTCTAGACTCAAGCTGTTGCTGATGGACCTGGTACTGCTCCTACCCCCCACCCTGCCACATCAGCCTTGGCAGTGGAACGAGAGCGCAGAGGAGCCCCCCATCAGATCTGCGAGAGGATGGACGATGGTGCAGATAGGCAACGGCAAACTGACTACATAGGATGTCTCTATAATAGTTCAGTTTGTCCTCCCTCTCAGCGGGTGTAAAAAGTTCCCCATTTTGGACCGGTAGCAGAGCCAGAAGTCATCCCTCTGCATAAATGGTGACAATTCGGCTGTCAACACCCAAGCAAGTGAGCATGTAGCTGTCCATTTGTGCAAGTGACTCGGAGGGACTCCCTGCCTACATCTTCACTGCATACTGCCATGGTGTGCCTGGGTCATCTGCCTCGTCTTCCTCATCTCCCTCTTGCTTCTCCGGCTGCTCCTGCTCCTTCTGTCCTGTCACCTGTGTAAAAAAAAACACCCATTTCGCTTGTGCTGCAATGTCCTCCTCCTCCTGTTCATCCCCCACAGGGCTCCCCTGACCAGCCAGATTTACCAGCATCTGTTCCAGGAAATGAAACAGTGGAATGACATTGTTCACCCACTAGTCCTAGCGACTGACAAATAACTTGGCATCCTCAAATGGCCTGAGTAAACGGCAGGTTTCATGTATGAGCTGCCACTGGCTGACATCAAATTTACACAGGGGAGAACTCCTGTCCTCTTGAATTATCAAGAAATCTATGGGTCAATAGAAGCTATAGAAATTGTTTCATATAATAGAATTGATCATTTTCCCAGAAGAGTGGGTAGGGGTTGCCAGAAGCTCAGGGAACTCAGTGACTTAATAGAGGTATGGGTTGTTTAGGCAGAAAGAGATCTGCTGGGGCTAGCATTCCTGGACACCGCCAGAGGTGTCAATCCGATTGTCCAAAAGCTACCTTATAATCTACAGGAGAAGTGGATTATGCATGGTTCCCATTATAAACAGTTTCATAATGTACCATTCCCCTCCTTTGTGGTGTTTGTAGACTTTGTTACTCAACAGGCGAGGATTAGAAATGATTCCAGTTTTGACTTTACGTTGTCATGTTCCACTATCCCTGGTGTCAAACTTCATAAAACACCAGTGGCAGTTCACAAAACTAACGTTGCCTCATTACAGGCCGCTTAAGTCTTCTCAAAAAGAGAACAAATTCAAAGATGTTACCAAAGAATGCCCCCTGCACAAGAATCCACATCCTCTACTAAAATGCAGAGCCTTCAGGGAGAAGTCTTTAGAGGACCGCAAAAAATTCCTCAAATAAAACAACATCTGCTTTGGGTGCTGTGCTACAACATCACATTTCACCAGGAACTGTAAGGTCAGTGTGACATGCACAAAATGCAGTAGCACAGAACACAACACGGCTTTACACCCTGGACCACCCTCTCAGGTATCATCCCAAGCAGAGGAGCATGATGGAAAGCAGATAGACACTGACATAGATACCCAAGTAGTCACTTCTCACTGTACACAGATCTGTAAAGGACTTGCAGGAGGGAAGTCCTTCTCCAAAATCTGCCTTGTCAGAGTTTATCCGGTCGGCCACCGAGATAAAGCGATCAAGGTATATGCAATCTTAGATGATCAAAGCAACCGGTCTTTAGCTAAACCCACCTTCTTTGACACCTTCAAAATCGTAGGGCCCGGTTCTCCCTACTCTTTAAGGACATGTGCTGGTACCGTTGAGACAGCATTGAGGAAAGCAACTGTGTACAAGGTAGAATCCGTGGATGGTCAGACCTGCTTGTCTCTGCCAACCATACTGGAGTGCAATCACATTCCTGACAACCGGTATGAGATACCTACACCAGAGGTAGCGTCATACCACCCCCACCTGAGGCGTATAGCTCACCTGATACCAGAACGAGACCCAGAAGCCCTAATCGTATTACTCCTTAGAAGAGACATACTACGAGTTCATAAGGCTAGAGGACAGATTAACAGTCCCCAAAATGCTTCATACTCCCAGAGACTTGACCTAGGATAGGTCATCATAAGAGTCGTCTGTCTAGGAGGAGCTCACAAGCCAACCTCAGTCAACAGTAGGCTCACCAACACACTCGAAAATGGATGTCTTTCCCAATTTCAGCCATGTCACTGCAGTTCCCTGATAAAATAATTGCCACTCAGCGCTCCTGTGCCTTGTCGCAGATACCTCCTGTGAAGACCACCATAGAAGACAGGCTGTTCTTGGATATCATGAATAACGGAATAGTAAAAGACAAATCAAAAAGCTGGGTCGCACCTTTACCATTTAAACCCCAGAGACAACGCTTACCTAACAACAAAGAACTTGTCTACAGTCGATTTTTCTCCCTCAAACACAAACTTCAGAGGACACCAGAGATGAAAGAACTTTTATTTACCCATAAATTCAGGACCTGACCTGGGCAAGGTTAATCACAACTGTATTTACAAATGCCTATAAGGGCAATAGAAACCTATCTTGGCCCAAGTGCAAAATAATACTTCACTTTTATTATATTATTCATTAAAAAGTGTCACTAGTGGGTGTGATTCACATGTGATGGGACACAGACAAACAAACAGAATAACCTTCTAAGGTGTTAAAAACACAGTCTACGACCCACTGTGAGAGATCGTGGATATAACCGGTTGGAGGCGATGTGCTTAATCGCTTACTCCAATAGACGTGAGAACAACAATTTGTGCTGCCACGTCCCGCAAGTGTTGTTCCAACTAATTTCAGCTGGAATTGTCAATTTTATTATCCAATATCAATAGTGGGAGAGTGATACCTTCATCCCACTATATGGATTGAAAAGCTGTTTCACAGCCTACAGTTTTCAAACACACCATGCACTTGCCAAGTATGCAGCAGACTGGAGTGTGTGGACTATTGATGGTACCAGTCAGGTGACAGTGAAACAGCCCAACCCCTGTTTATTACTACCAGGGTAAATTGCCACGTCTGTAGCTACTAGTGCCTACTCAAGCTGGTCATCAGCAAAAAACTGATTTACAGGTTGTTGCCCTTTATTTGTAAAAAGGGGGGGATTTGTTGCATCACCCCTCTACACAACTGGGAATGCTATTTAGCAACTAGCACTTGGATACAGACGATGGCTGCACTGTTATCCACCTGAATGTGGTGGTGCATTCAGGGCTGACAACACTGCTAACTTCCTAAAGGTACAGCCTGCTTGTGGTGCCAGGCAGGTACCGGTGGTACAAGCGGGACTGGCAACACTGCTGTCCTCCTAAGTGAGCAGCCTGCTGGTGGTGCCAGACAGGTCACAGTATATCAACCGGGCTACTGTCTCTCTCTAACAGTGGGAAACATGGCTGCTAGTTAAAACCTAAATCTGCCCCCGACATGTTTCGCCAGTATCTCTGGCTTCCTCAGGGGTAATGGGAAGCGATGAATGGACTACGATACCGGAAGTGTATATAGTGTTCCGGTGATTGACAAGTGCTACCACCCTATCCATGACAGGGGCGGAACCTACCACCAAACAATTGCCGTGACAGAGGAGGCTGACATCATCACTCTGTGCCAGCCCTCTCTGTCACCTCCCGATTGACATAATCGCAGTGTCATCTGCCCTCAGTGCGCATGCGCCGACACTCCGACATCGGCCCTCTGACAGGCCAGCTCATTGCGCATGCGCTGCGCCATGAGTGGCTGCGCACCAACTCTGAACAAAACAGATAGCACCGAGAAACCCGAAAAACTAGGTTTGGTCTCACACCTAAAAAAGGGGGAGATGGATGGCTGTCATTATGGGAGGGTGCAATTTAATAATAGATGTCATTGTGGCTGCTAGAAATTCAAATAAAGTCATGCTGATAGTTGAAAATGATGACACCCTATTAGCCAAGAAAAATTATTTCTTGGGATATTGCTGCATTATAAAACGGGGCAAAAAAAGGGGACCACCGCATTGACAATGCATACGCTCACGGGTTTGTGCTTATGTTCATCAAATGGCATGGCAGCAGTTGTTTATGGTTGAACAGTAAATGCGTCTTATCAATCATGAACCAAGTGTGATTCTTTGTTTTAATAATAGAACATTCTACATGTATGGAATAATAATACATATTATTTTGATACAAGTTATTTAATCCGGTAAAGAGGATCCAAAAACTATTCTGACACTGTGTCTGTGTATGAGTATAGATTCTACTGACAATCCAACCACTGCTATAGTGGATGGATGAAAAATTTGGATGACTAATCAATTCCAAAGAATACCTCCCAAATTATAAAAAAAAAGCAGTGAAGGCGAACCCTTCATTAAGTCCCTTTGGGTTTAGACTATCAAGGCGGTAAATCCACCTGGTTTCTTCTTGTAGAAGAAAAACATCCAGGTCGCCTTTTCTTGCCCCTAAAGTTTTTTTGCAAATGCCCCAGAATTTCAACACCCTATGGTCTCCCCCATGATGACTTCTGACATGTCTGGAGATGGATGTATCTGCAAGGGTATTAATGCTGCTAATGTGTTAGCAAATCCTTCTCCTAAATTCTTGGGATGTCTTACCAACATAAATCTTGAGACAAGGACATTGAATGGCGTAAACTATACCTTTGGTCTTGCAATTGATATATTGCCTAATCTGGTATTCTCTTTTGTCAACAGGATTTATAAAAGACCGACATTTCTTCACAAGTGGAGAGTAAACACAATTTCCACACGGGTAAGTACCCACTACATTTGATTTCAACCAAGTTGTTTTCGGTGGTTCCGGACGAAAAAAACTATGGACTAATATATCCTTTAGATTTCTGCCACGGAGATAGGTCACGCTGGGATTGGATGTAATGACTGTCCTCAAATCATTATCAGCCCACAGGACATGCCAATGCTTCCTAAGTATCCCAAACACCTTATTATTTTGTGCATCGAAAGTGCCAATGCATCTAACCTTGTGCATCTTTGAGACCTTAGACGGATTGGTCAGAAGTTACGTCCTACTGGTCCTACTTGCCCTGGCATAGGCCTGATGTAGGACCTTTTTTGGATAACCCCTGGCTCGGAATCGATCATATAAGAGTTTGCTTTCTTTTTCAAAGCTTGCTTCGTCCGAGCAATTTCTACGGGCCCTGATATATTGCCCTATGGGTATTCCTTTCTTAAGGGGTCTGGGATGGAAACTATTCCATTCCAGTAAGCTGTTCGTCGCTGTAGGTTTACGGTAAACTTCTGACCGGATGTGGACATCAGGGTCCAAGGACAATTTAAGATCCAGGAAAGTGATAGTGCTGTCATTTATCTCTGAAGTGAATGCCATTCCAATGGCGTTAGTGTTAAGTGCTGTGACAAAACGGTGAAAATTATCGGTGGTGACGACCCAGAGGATTAGCACATCATCGATATACCTACCCCAAAATAAAATGTGCTGGGTGAATAAAAAAAAATCAGACGTGAAAACTATAGTGTCCTCCCACCACCCCAAAAATAAATTAGCGTAATTTGGTGCACATTTACTTCCCATTGCGGTCCTGACAGATTGTAAATAATATTGGCCGTCAAAAAGAAAATAATTGTGTGTGAGTAAGTAACGGAGGAGAGTTAAAAGAAACTCATTATGTGCGTGAAACTGAATGCTTTTGTTGAAAGAAACGTGGAAACCGCCTTTATCCCTAAATTATGCCTGATATTTGTATATAGGGCCTCAACGTCGAGGCTGGCTAGTTTCGTTGTCTGAGTGACCTGGATGTCCTGGAGCCTGATGACCACATCCTTAGTGTCCTTAATAAATGATGGTAGACTGGGCACAAAAGGTGCTATAAATTTATCATTGTATTGACTGATATTTTCGGTCAGACTGTTGTTACCAGACACTATTGGCCTGCCTGGTACCGGTCGTCTCTGTTTGTGCACTTTAGGGATCGCATAGATGGTAGCGATCGTCGGATGCATCTTGAGGAGATATTTATATTCCTCTTTCGATATTAGTTTGTCAGCCTTGGCTGTAGTCAGAATTGCTTTCAATTCCGCTAGAAACCTATCCGTTGGGTTACAGTCCAGCTTCTGATATGTATCACTTTGTTTAAACAAATCCTCAACCATTTTTTTGTAGTCCTGTTTGTCCATAAGGACAACATTTCCCCCCTTATCTGAAGATTTTATTACCAGGTCTTCATTCTGGCTAAGTTCCTCTAAGGCCCGTTGTTCCTCAATCCCAAGATTAAGTTGTACAGATGGTATTTTAGTACTCAAGGTTTTTACGTCCCTTGTTACTAGTTGTACAAATGTGTCAATGTTGCCATACTGAGTGAAAGGGGGAGTGTACTTTGATTGTGATTTTAATCCTGAGAGTGGTGCCTCAACTATATCTTGGGCATTTTTTCCAATTTACAATGTTCATCTGACAGGTTAGATCATGTGGTATTTTTATAAAGCAGGTTGTTACGGACGCGACAATACCAAATATGACAACTTTTTTGGTTGTTTGTTTTTAGTTTTACATAATAAAGCATTTTTAAAAAAAAAATATTTTTTTAGTGTCTCCATATACTAAAAGCCATAGTTTTTTTTTTATTTTTTTATTGGGCAACTTATGAAGTGGCTAATTTTTTGGGGTATGTGATGACCGTTTGATTAATATTATTTTAGGGTGCATATGACTTTTGATAGCTTGGTATTACACTTTTTGTGATGTACGGTGACAAAAAATGGCTTTTTTAACACCGTTTCTATTTTTTTTTATGGAGTTCACCAGAGAGGTTAGGTCATGTGATATTTTTATACAGCAGGTTGTTACGGACATGGCAATACCTACTATCTATACTTTTATTTATTTATTTAAGTTTTAGAAAGTAAGAGCATTTTTGAAACAAAAAAAAAATCATGTTTTATTGTCTCCATAGTCTGAGAGCGGTGATTGTCTTAGCTGTGGTATCAATTTTGCGGGATGAGATGATGGTTTTATTAACACTTTGGGGTTTTGATCGCTTGCTATTACACTTTTTGTGATGTAAGGTGACAAAAATGGCTTTTTTTACACTGTTTTTATTTGATCTTTTTTACGGTGTTCCCCAGAGGGGTTAGGTCATGTGGTATTTTTATAGAGCAGGTTGTTACGGATGTGGCAATACCTAATATGTCTACTTATTTATTAATTTTTTACATTTAACACAATAAAAGCATTTTTAAAACAAAAAAAATCATGTTTTAGTGTCTCCATAGTCTGAGAGCCTTTTTTAATCGCTTGGTGTTTCACTTTTAGTGATGTAAGGTGACAAAAAATGTTTTTTTTAGCACAGTTTTTATTTTATTTTTTTGACGGTGTTCACCTAAGGGGTTAGGTCATGTGATATTTTTATAAAGCCGGTCAATTCAGACACGGCAATGTCTAATATGTCAACTTTTCTTTTTTCCCTATTTTTTACAATTTTTTTTTACTTTATTTTGGAAAAAGGAGGCTTTTTTTACTTAAAACTTTAAACAAAATTGTAAAACTATTTATTTTTTTACTTATTTTTTCACTTTATTTTTTGTCCCACTCTGGGACTCCAACTTTTGGGGGTCTGATCCCTTTTAAAATGTATGACAATACTTCTGTATTGTAATGCATTGGCTGTAAGTGTATTACCAGTGTAATACAGGGGGCTGGATCTCACAGGCTATCACGAAAGGCAGCCAAGATGCCTAAGGAAGGTCCCTGTCAAAGCAGTGCGGGGACCCGATGGCTGCTCCGATCTCCATAGGACATCACACGTGCCACGGTCAATGCTGATCGCGGCACATCTAGGGTTAATGCGCCGACATCGGTGTTTTCACCAAAACCTACGCATACAGCAGGGGTCTGGCTATCAGTGACTGCCGGACCCCTGCAGATGATCGGGCAGGCCAGCTCCTGCACCCGCCCGATCACCATGAAGTACATGTACGTCACTGGGCTTTAAGTCACGTCCAGATATGACGCACATGTATGTCATCGGGCGTTAAGGGGTTAATGACCTATTCCAGTGATGGCTAACCTTGGCACTCCAGCTCTGGTGAAACTACAACTCCCAGCATGCTCCATGTATTTCTACAGAGTTCTGAGAGCAGCCAAGCAAGGGGGGCATCTTGGGAGTTGTAGTTTTACCACAGCTGGAGTGCCAATGTTAGCCATCACTGACCAATTCTGAGAATAGGTCATTGATATCTAAACACTGCACAACCCTTTTAAGTTTTAACTGTTTAAAAAAATTAAAATCTATTTTAAAAATTCTTAATTTCACCATATTCTATCCATAGAGCTGTGTGAGGGCTTGTTTTTGTTTTAACTTGCATTTTTTATTAGTACAATTTTGAAGTACTTACAGCTTTTCAACTTTTTGATTTAAAAAATAGAAATTCTGGAATTCCCAAGATCATAGCACTATTGCTAATCGATTGCAATACTATTTGACTGCAGTCTGTGGTATAAGCGATCCAATGGCTGCAATGTTCAAACCCTCTAGGTGTGCTAAAAAGAAAAGTAAAAAGATTTTTTAAAATACAAAAAAAAAATCATCCATCTTTTCCCATTTTAAAAATAATATTGTCAAGTGAAACATGACCAAATTAAATTAAAATATAATATCATTAATATATTATAGTATTCATTGAAAGGCATAAGGGAAGAATAAAATTAAATGTGCGTCACAGAGCCTGAAAGAGTTAATAAATAAGTACCCAAAATGAATCTAATAAACACTATTGGCCTCCTCGCAGAAATCATTTGATATCACTACTACATTTGTACCAACCTGTAAAATAAAGTGAATTTGCTATTTTTACTGCAATGCAAAAAACAATGGTGGCAATGGTGGAATTAAACAAAGAATTTTTGTCTCCTTACTCCTCACCAAGAAAAATAAAATAACAGAGAAGTTAATCAAAAAATGAGTATGTGCCAGTTAGAAATACAAAGCATACAGCTACAGTACACCGACCGCAAAACACAAAGGTTATAGTTCTTAAAAATTAAACAATGAAACAATGAATGTCTCATTTGGACAAAAGTTTTAAAAAAATAGTGAGTCGAATGAGAGAAGATAAAAAATAATTTCTATGTTAAGTACGAGCTTTTTCAAAAAAAAATTGAGAGCTTTGGTAGAATTCCACACATCACTGAAGACATGAGGCTTAGTGGAGGAAAAAAAGTTCACAAAAATTAAGCTTCAAGTACAGAGAGGACTTCATATACAACACGTGAAAAGAGTCACTATATAGACATAGTAGTATTATAGGTTGGACTTGATGGACCTCTCTCTTTTTTCAACTTCAAATTTTTATTGTATTTTAGAGGAAGAAAAGAAAAGGTTTTAGAGGAAGAAGAAAAATAAAAAAATACTTTCATCAGACCTCAGATCAGAATCCCAACTTTCATCAGACCTCAAATCAGACCCCAAATCTTCATCAGATCTCAGATCAGACCTCCAATTGTCATGGGAGCCCCAATCCTTATCAGCCCTCAGATCAGACATAAAATAAATAAAATAACTTTCCTCCTCTGCTTTCAGAGTGCTCTTCCTGCAGCACTGTGGTGTGAGCTAATGTCACACAATGTCAGATTATAGTGTGCATAATGGAAGTGCTCATTAGTATTTGCTTCATAAGACACACTGCCATTTTTTTGAGGGGAAAAGTATGTCTTATGGAGACAAACAAATATGTGGTACAATATGAGAGGACATTGAGGAAACTGAACAATAAAAGGTAAGAGGATTAAAATTGCATTGGCAAAAGATAGAGTGAAGGCGAACTTCAGAGAGAGGCAGTTCTAATTTGAACCCCAGTAGCAGAAAACGTACTTAGTATAAGATGGAGATTTACAGTGTAAAATGAGGCTAAAAAATCCAGAAGAACAAGAATAAAAATGGTCGGCATTGGATTTGGGTATAAGAAATGTTAGTAAGAGCAGGATCTTAAATGTTCAGACCAAGGAGTCCATATTTTAGTTAAGGAGATAATGGGCAGAGAGACAAAGTGTTGTAGGAGTTTGGAGACAAAGAGGAGGTGGTGGGGTAGGATGGTAATCATAAGTACAGGTTGTACAGAGGAATGGTTTCAGGAGACAGGGGCCTAAAAGTTATGTTAAATAGAAGAGGGAAAAATACAACAAGGGAGAGCTTAAAATGTCGTCTGATGAAGACGAACATAACCCCCAGCATGCTACCTCAGTAGTTAGCACTAAGTACTTCACAGGTAATGAGTTATAATTTGACGTTGGTCACCATCTGCATATCGCTTGTATATTCATCTTGTGGTTGCAGAGGTTTCCTTACAATACTCTTTGTCTTACATAAAAATACTGTAATCAGAGTAGCTATGAATTATTATAAAGCACTAGTTCCAGGCCACTGTGCATAGGAAAGGGGTTTAAAGTAGAATATAATACAAAAAATACACTATGCAAGAACCAACTGGGTTCCAGACTGGCAGAGGGAGAGAGGACCCTGCTCATGAGGATCTACAATCTACAAGGGATGGGAGAAGGAAATGATAGGTGAGGGCACAAGCAGCTCATATGGTAATGTAGTCTCAGCAGGGTTATTGTGGGTTTCAGGTTATCCCGAGGAGCTGAATTTTAGAAGAGTATGAAACCTGGATCATGGGGGGAAAGGCTGATGTGCTTGTGTAATGAGTGCTAGAGTATGTGGAATGCACAGAAGAAGTTGAGTTGTGGGGATAATTGTGTGAGGGGCAATCAAGAGGAAAGCAAAGATTACAGTATGTGTGGTGATGTATCTGGAGGGGACAAGTCGTGGACAAGAGTTTACATGTGCAGAGGTATCAGGAGGTCTCGTCAAGATGGAAAGGACAGATTGTGGGCAACTCTTGTATGTCATTGTTAATTTTGAACAAAATTTGTTGGGCAATGGGCAACCAGTGAAAATGGAGGCAGAGTGGAGATGCAAAGAAGAAAGGAAAGTAGAGGTGAATTAACCGGGCAGCAGAGGATGAATTGGTGGGGTGCAAGAGTGTTAGATTGGAGGACACAGAGAAGGATGCTGCAGTAGTCTAGGCAGGAGATGATGAGAGAGTGTGCACTAGCATTTTAGTTGAGCAAGGAGTTGGAGGTTGCAGGATGTTACATATAGTTACATAGTTAATATGGTTGAAAAAACATCTATCAAGTTCAACGAAGGGACAGGTGGGGACGCGAATCCCAGAAGGAAGTGAGACTCAGATTTCCACATGTTTTTATAAGCATTTATGTTTTGGACTTTTAAGAATGTGATAAGGGCTTGGATGTGTGATTTGAAGAAGAGGTTAGAATCAAATGTTATCTCAAAACTTGTGAGACTTGGAGCCAAGCAGCATATAAACTCATGCAGTGTTCATTATTAGTCTCTACCTGTATTATTATATGTGCATAACATGCCCAAATCATCTCAGCAGCTGGAGATAATGTAAGCAGCACGTCTGGCCTGACAGGTGTATGCTCCAGGCTGTACTCCGTCCCCCTACAATCACACAGATCCTCTTACCTTCTCCCCGTAGACATTCAGTAGCTGCTGGGACACATGGCCGCGACTTCCTGCAGTTTGTGCTGTTCCATAAAACAGTATAATCAAGGATCTGTATATAAAAGGTGATGTTTTTATCAGCCAGGAATTCCCAGGAGAATTTCCACCTTGCTTTCTGCTATGAAGAAAAACATTCTTTTTATTTTAGTCATAAACAAATGAATAGAAAATTATAGGATTCCAAACGTGATTATTATCTGAAGCCAAGAGCTAAAATATATAGAGACTTATAACTCTTGAGGGATCCATGAGTGGTATTCTCACAGGAGAAGGATTCAGTGGTCAAATCTGAAACATGAATTAGATGGAATAAAGGTAATGTAACTATACAAATAGAATAACGTACAACTATTATGTGGCTCCTGCAGTGGCTGGGCTGAAGGTGACCCCCAGGTATCACCATGTGTTGCTGCTCTCCGAAGGAGAATGTAAGGCATGGTGCAACCTAGACAGAGTTTCTCCCCCAATTCCTGAATTAATTAGAGACGTGCTCCGTCAGGGTAACCAAAGGATTCATGGTAATAGTGGTAAATGGGCCTGTTATTCTGTCACGCACACAGGGAGTGGGGAAGTGACCACTGAGCTCAACCCGCACCCTTGTCCCTGCCTACTTGCCTTGCAAGTCCAAAGACAAGGGACAACTGGTTGAAAAACCCTAACTTAGGTTAGTGCAGGGAAGACGGACAAACACACAAGCGATGTAAAAGAAGCCGAGTCTCAAAACCAAGAGAGCAGCATGGTACCAAAGGAGCAAGCGGAGGATCGTCAGGAAAGAGCCGAAGTCAAAACCAGGAGGGAACGCAAAGACCAAGGGATGAGACAGCCGGGAAGTCAAAACACGAGCAGATGATCAGAACACCAGGTAAGTAAAACGCAGAAAGGACCTCAATAACAGGCAAACTGTGGCCAGAAGATTGCCTGTTTAACCACTTCAGCCCCCCTAGCTTAACCACCTCCGGACCGCCTAACGCACATGTGCGTTCCGGAGGTGGCAGCGCTGCGCACAGTCACGCATATACGCGTCATCTCGCGAGACGCGAGATGACGCGAGTATGCGCCCGCGCGTGCGCAGTTCGCGCCGGCATTTCATCGAGAGGTATTTCGTCAGCAACCTGCCAGCCAATGATCGTGGCTGGCAGGTTGCTGATTTTTAAAAAAGCCAATCAAAGTGCCAGATAGCAGATCATATTTGTAAATATGATCTGTTATATGGCTGCCTGCTCCTCTGCTGGTTCTTTTCGTCGGTTGGATCCAGCAGAGGAGCAGGCTTCACAGTGAGTACACCAAACACTACACTATAGCCCCTGATCACCCCCCTGAACCCCAATTAACCCTTTGATCACCCCTTTGATCACCCCTGTCAATCACAAGTGAAAAGAAAAAAGTGATCAGTGCAAACTGTCACTTTTTTTTTTCACTGTTATTGACCGTTAGGTTTTAGGTATAGTTTAGGTCCCTTGGTTAGGTAGTTAGGGATCAGTTAGCGCCCAGCCCACCGCACCGCAGTCCGTTATTCGCTGATTAGCGTATCGCTAATCAGCATTTGTACTTTTATAGTATCTGGAAGTGATCAAAACTGATCACGGTCAGATCTATAATAGTATTAGTGTCACTTTAGTTCGCCCTCCACCCAAAACGCAGTGTTTGTCCGATCAGGCCTGATCGGTCGCCCACACCCGCCCCCACCGCAGTGACAAAAAAAAAATTTTTTTTTGATCACTGCACATTCACTTTACACGCACTGCGGCGATAAAAAAATCAGTTTTGATATTTTTTATCAACCGCAGCGGCCTCCGGTACTTCGCTAGCCTCCCCTTTGTAAGACAGGCTTGCTTTTTTTTTCTTGGGTAGTCTCAGGGAATACCCCTAAATTTAGTTGCCCACATGTCTAACAGGGGGTATTCCTCTGAAGAGGCCTACAGGCTTCTGACCCAGTCGGATGAGGAGTGGGAACCCTCATCTGATGAATCCAGCGGGTCAGAATACGAACCTGTAGAAAGCAGTGGCTCTCTGACCCAAAGTTCGGACGAGGAGGCTGAGGTCCCTGATACCACCAGGCGTACCCGGCCCCGTGTCGCTAGACCGCAGGTTGCGCAGGATCCGCTTCAAGAGCAGCAGAGTGGGGCTGGTGCTGTCGGATTACGTGGTGAGGCATACACCAGCAGCCCAGCCCTCCCTGGACCTAGTACCAGCACTGCCGTACAACCTGGTGAAGTAGCGAGCACCAGAAGGGCAGTTGAAGCTGGTACGGTGGCACGTGCAGTAGTGACCCCGTCGCAGCCACCGCAAAGACGTGCCCGTAGAGCCCCTAGAATCCCAGAGGTGCTGGCAAACCCTGATTGGCAGTCCCCAACTTCAGCCGCACCTGTAGTTTTCCCTTTCACTGCCCAGTCTGGAGTTCGGGTTGAGACGGCTCAGATCGGTTCGGCCCTGGGATTTTTTGAGCTGTTCTTGACTGCGGAGCTTTTAGACATAGTTGTGGCCGAAACAAACAGGTATGCCACACAATTTATCACCGCTAACCCGGGAAGCTTTTATGCCCAGCCTTTCCGGTGGAAACCAGTCCAAGTTTCCGAACTTAAAACTTTTCTGGGCCTCCTCCTCAACATGGGCCTGACAAAAAAGCATGAATTGCGGTCATATTGGTCCACGAACCCGATTCATCACATGCCCATGTTCTCTGCTGCCATGTCCAGGGCACGTTTTGAGGCCATCCTGCGGTTCCTGCACTTTAGTGACAACACCGCCTCCCGTCCCAGGGGCCACCCTGCTTTTGACCGGCTCCACAAAATTCGGCCCCTCATAGACCATTTCAACCAGAAATTTGCAGATATTTATACCCCAGAGCAAAACATCTGCATAGACGAGTCCCTGATACATTTTACCGGGCGCCTTGGCTTCAAACAATACATCCCAAGCAAGCGCGCCCGGTATGGGGTCAAATTGTATAAGCTCTGTGAAAGGGCCACAGGCTATACCCATAAATTTCGGGTCTATGAGGGAAAAGATCAGACCCTGGAGCCGGTCGGTTGCCCTGACTACCTGGGGAGCAGTGGGAAGACAGTTTGGGACTTGGTGTCACCCTTATTCGGCAAGGGGTACCATCTTTATGTGGACAATTTTTACACAAGTGTGGCCCTCTTTAGGCATTTGTTTCTAGAACGGATTGGCGCCTGTGGTACCGCGCGAACTAGTCGCGCGGGCTTCCCCCAACGGCTCGTTAGCACCCAGTCTTGCAAGGGGGCAGAGGGCCGCACTGTGTAACGAAGAACTGCTCGCGGTGAAATGGAGAGACAAGCGTGACGTTTACATGCTCTCCTCCATTCACGCAGACACGACAATACTAATTGAGCGAGCAACCCGTGTCATTGAAAAGCCCCTCTCAGTCCACGACTATAACCTCCACATGGGAGGGGTCGACTTCAATGACCAGATGTTGTCTCCGTATTTAGTTTCCCGACGCACCAGACGCTGGTATAAGAAGGTGTCTGTATATTTAATTCAATTGGCTCTGTACAATAGTTTTGTTCTCTACAGTAAGGCTGGGAGAACTGGATCCTTCCTCAAATTTCAGGAAGAGATCATCGAGAACCTCCTGTATCCAGGAGGTTCCGTGGCCCCAACCACCAGTGTAGTTAGCCGTCTACACGAGCGACATTTCCCCAATGTCGTTCCTGGTACCTCAACCCAACCGTCACCCCGAAAAAGATGTCGTGTCTGTAGCAGGAGTGGAATAAGGCGTGACACCCGCTATTTCTGTCCTGACTGTCCGGACCACCCTGCCCTATGCTTTGGAGAGTGTTTCCGGAAGTACCACTCACAGGTACACTATTAGCATAGGGATCATCTCACCAGGACAGGCACACAGGGCTATTAGGGCCCATTCACTCACTGCTGCTGCAAACGTCTCCTTTCACATGGGACAAAGTGCATAACGCACTTCGCCACATCTTTGGACGATTTGCGCTTTGCACATTGACCCATGGGGAAGGAGAGGTTTGTTCTATAAAGGTAAAAAAAAAAAAAAAAAAAAACAGGTAAGCAAACAGGTTAATGTTTAGTTCCAAAAGTTAAAGTTACACTGTTCTGTTCCAAAGTTAATAAAATTATTGCGTTGTGGCCTGGTTTTTTCATTTTTTTTTTTTTGTCTTTTTACCTTCCAGGTGGACCAACCGATCGACCAGCTGCAGCACCGATGTGCATTCTGACAGAAGCATTGCGCTGCTGTCAGATTACACGCAAGTCGGTGTATGCGGCGCTGCAAGACGGGATTTTCTCCTCTGCAGTGACAGATACGTTTGCCAAGGCATACGAGCTGAGGAGGAGGCGGCGTTCCTATGCTTTGGCAAACACTTTGTGTATATATATATATAAAAAAAAAAAATCCCGGCAATGATTTATTCATCCACATCGATTGATGCGAATGGAGAAATCTGGTTTGCCAGGGCATACGAGCTAAGTGGGTATGGATGTAGGGCGGAGCTCCTATGTCCTGGCAGACGCCTTTCCCCTCCATTTTTTTTTTTTGGCAGAGATTTTTTCATCCACATTGATCGATGCGAATGAAGAAATCTGTGCCGTTCATTTTTTTCTTTCAGCCCAGAGGCTGAACGGAAAAAAAAATCTCATTACCTGTATGCTCAATATAAGGAGAATAGCAGAAACTCCTAATGCTGGCCATACATGTAATGATTGCGGAGACCCTCAAATGCCAGGGCAGTACAAACACCCCACAACTGACCCCATTTTGGAAAGAAGACACCCCAAGGTATTTGCTGAGGGGCATATTGAGTCCATGAAAGATTGAAATTTTTGTCCTAAGTTAGCGGAAAGTGAGACTTTGTGAGAAAAAACAAAAAAAAAATCAATTTCCGCTAACTTATGCGAAAAAAAAAAAAATTCTATGAACTTGCCAGGCCCCTCATTGGATACCTTGGGGTGTCTTCTTTCCAAAGTGGGGTCACATGTGGGGTATTTATACTGCCCTGGCTTTTTAGGGGCCCTAAAGCGTGAGAAGAAGTCTGGGATCCAAATGTCTAAAAATGCCCTCCTAAAAGGAATTTGGGCCCCTTTGCGCATCTAGGCTGCAAAAAAGTGTGACACATCTGGTATCGCCGTACTCAGAAGAAGTTGGGGAATGTGTTTTGGGGTGTCATTTTACATATACCCATGCTGGGTGAGAAAAATATCTTGGTCAAATGCCAACTTTGTATAAAAAAATGGGAAAAGTTGTCGTTTGCCAAGATATTTCTCTCACCCAGCATGGGTATATGTAAAATGACACCCCAAAACACATTCCCCAACTTCTCCTGAGTACGGCGATACCAGATGTGTGACACTTTTTTGATGCCAAGGTGGGCAAAGGGGCGCATATTCCAAAGGGCACCTTTCGTATTTCACCGGTCATTTTTTACAGATTTTGATTGCAAAGTACTTCTCACACATATGGGCCCCTAAATTGCCAGGGCAGTATAACTACTCCACAAGTGACCCCATTTTGGAAAGAAGACACCCCAAGGTATTCCGTGAGGGGCATGGCGAGTTCCTAGAATTTTTTATTTTTTGTCGCAAGTTAGTGGAATATGAGACTTTGTAAGGAAAAAAGAGAAAGAAAAAAAAATCATCATTTTCCGCTAACTTGTGACAAAAAATAAAAAATTCTAGGAACTCGCCGTGCCCTCACGGAATACCTCAGGGTGTCTTCTTTCCAAAATGGGGTCACTTGTGGCGTAGTTATACTGCCCTGGAAATTTAGGGGCCCAAATGTGTGAGAAGTACCTTGCAATCAAAATGTGTAAAAAATGCCCTGCAAAATCCGAAAGGTGCACTTTGGAATATGTGCCCCTTTGCCCACCTTGGCAGCAAAAAAGTGTGACACATCTGGTATCGCCGTACTCAGGAGAAGTTGGGGAATGTGTTTTGGGGTGTCATTTTACATATACCCATGCTGGGTGAGAAAAATATCTTGGTCAAATGCCAACTTTGTATAAAAAAATGGGAAAAGTTGTCGTTTGCCAAGATATTTCTCTCACCCAGCATGGGTATATGTAAAATGACACCCCAAAACACATTCCCCAACTTCTCCTGAGTACGGCGATACCAGATGTGTGACACTTTTTTGATGCCAAGGTGGGCAAAGGGGCGCATATTCCAAAGTGCACCTTTCGTATTTCACCGGTCATTTTTTACAGATTTTGATTGCAAAGTACTTCTCACACATTTGGGCCCCTAAATTGCCAGGGCAGTATAACTACGCCACAAGTGACCCCATTTTGGAAAGAAGACACCCCAAGGTATTCCGTGAGGGGCATGGCGAGTTCCTAGAATTTTTTATTTTTTGTCGCAAGTTAGTGGAATATGAGACTTTGTAAGGAAAAAAGAGAAAAAAAAAAATCATCATTTTCCGCTAACTTGTGACAAAAAATAAAAAATTCTAGGAACTCGCCATGCCCCTCACGGAATACCTTGGGGTGTCTTCTTTCCAAAATGGGGTCACTTGTGGCGTAGTTATACTGCCCTGGCAATTTAGGGGCCCAAATGTGTGAGAAGTACCTTGCAATCAAAATGTGTAAAAAATGGCCTGCAAAATCTGAAAGGTGCACTTTGGAATATGTGCCCCTTTGCCCACCTTGGCAGCAAAAAAGTGTGACACATCTGGTATCGCCGTACTCAGGAGAAGTTGGGGAATGTGTTTTGGGGTGTCATTTTACATATACCCATGCTGGATGAGAGAAATATCTTGGCAAAATGACAACTTTTCCCATTTTTTTATACAAAGTTGGCATTTGACCAAGATATTTCTCTCACCCAGCATGGGTATATGTAAAATGACACCCCAAAACACATTCCCCAACTTCTCCTGAGTACGGCGATACCAGATGTGTGACACTTTTTTGATGCCAAGGTGGGCAAAGGGGCGCATATTCCAAAGTGCACCTTTCGTATTTCACCGGTCATTTTTTACAGATTTTGATTGCAAAGTACTTCTCACACATATGGGCCCCTAAATTGCCAGGGCAGTATAACTACGCCACAAGTGACCCCATTTTGGAAAGAAGACACCCCAAGGTATTCCGTGAGGGGCATGGCGAGTTCCTAGAATTTTTTATTTTTTGTCGCAAGTTAGTGGAATATGAGACTTTGTAAGGAAAAAAGAGAAAAAAAAAAATCATTATTTTCCGCTAACTTGTGACAAAAAATAAAAAATTCTAGGAACTCGCCAGTGCCCTCACGGAATACCTTGGGGTGTCTTCTTTCCAAAATGGGGTCACTTGTGGCGTAGTTATACTGCCCTGGCAATTTAGGGGCCCAAATGTGTGAGAAGTACCTTGCAATCAAAATGTGTAAAAAATGCCCTGCAAAATCCGAAAGGTGCACTTTGGAATATGTGCCCCTTTGCCCACCTTGGCAGCAAAAAAGTGTGACACATCTGGTATCGCCGTACTCAGGAGAAGTTGGGGAATGTGTTTTGGGGTGTTATTTTACATATACCCATGCTGGGTGAGAAAATATCTTGGTCAAATGCCAACTTTGTATAAAAAAATGGGAAAAGTTGTCTTTTGCCAAGATATTTCTCTCACCCAGCATGGGTATATGTAAAATGACACCCCAAAACACATTCCCCAACTTCTCCTGAGTACGGCGATACCACATGTGTGACACTTTTTTGCTGCCAAGGTGGGCAAAGGGGCGCATATTCCAAAGTGCACCTTTCGGATTTCACCGGTCATTTCTTACACATTTTGATTGCAAAGTTCTTCTCACACATTTGGGCCCCTAAATTGCCAGGGCAGTATAACTACGCCACAAGTGACCCCATTTTGGAAAGAAGACACCCCAAGGTATTCTGTGAGGGGCATGGCGAGTTCCTAGAATTTTTTATTTTTTGTCGCAAGTTAGTGGAATATGAGACTTTGTAAGAAAAAAAAAAAAAAAAAATCATCATCATTTTCCGCTAACTTGTGACAAAAAATAAAAAGTTCTATGAACTCACTATGCCCATCAGCGAATACCTTAGGGTGTCTACTTTCCGAAATGGGGTCATTTGTGGGGTTTTTCTACTGTTTGGGCATTGTAGAACCTCAGGAACATGACAGGTGCTCAGAAAGTCAGAGCCGTTTCAAAAAGCGGAAATTCACATTTTTGTACCATAGTTTGTAAATGCTATAACTTTTACCCAAACCATTTTTTTTTTGCCCAAACATTTTTTTTTTATCAAAGACATGTAGAACTATAAATTTAGCGAAAAATTTATATATGGATGTCGTTTTTTTTTGCAAAATTTCACAGCTGAAAGTGAAAAATGTCATTTTTTTGCAAAAAAATCGTTACTATTTTGATTAATAACAAAAAAAGTAAAAATGTCAGCAGCAATAAAATACCACCAAATGAAAGCTCCATTAGTGAGAAGAAAAGGAGGTAAAATTCATTTGGGTGGTAAGTTGCATGACCGAGCGATAAACGGTGAAAGGAGTGTAGTGCCGAAGTGTAAAAAGTGCTCTGGTCATGAAGGGGGTTTCACCTAGCGGGGCTGAAGTGGTTAAACACCCTTAATGACCAGACCACTTTTTACAATTCTGCACTACACTACTATCACCGTTTATTGCTCGGTCATGCAACTTACCACCCAAATGAATTTTACCTCCTTTTCTTCTCACTAATAGAGCTTTCATTTGGTGGTATTTCATTGCTGCTGACATTTTTACTTTTTACCGAAATTTTTGCAAAAAAAAAGAAATTTTTCACTTTAAGTTGTACATTTTTGAAAAAAAGAAATGACATCTATATATAAATTTTTCGCTAAATTTATTGTTCTACATGTCTTTGATAAAAAAAATGTTTGGGTAAAAAAAATGGTTTGGGTAAAAGTTATAGCATTTACAAACTATGGTACAAAAATGTGAATTTCCGCTTTTTGAAGCAGCTCTGACTTTCTGAGCACCTGTCATGTTTCCTGAGGTTCTACAATGCCCAGACAGTAGAAAAACCCCACAAATGACCCCATTTCGGAAAGTAGACACCCTAAGGTATTCGCTGATGGGCATAGAGAGTTCATAGAACTTTTTATTTTTTGTCACAAGTTAGCGGAATATTATGATTTTTTTTTTTTCCTTACAAAGTCTCATATTCCACTAACTTGTGACAAAAAATAAAAACTTCCATGAACTCACTATGCCCATCATGAAATATCTTGGGGTGTCTTCTTTCCAAAATGGTGTCACTTGTGGGGTAGTTATACTGCCCTGACATTTTAGGGGCCCAAATGCGTGCAAAGTAGTTTGAAATCAAAATCTGTAAAAAATGGCCGGTGAAATCCGAAAGGTGCTCTTTGGAATGTGGGCCCCTTTGCCCACCTAGGCTGCAAAAAAGTGTCAGACATGTGGTATCACCGTACTCAGGAGAAGTAGGGCAATGTGTTTCGGGGTGTCATTTTACATATACCCATGCTGGGTGAGAGAAATATCTCGGCAAAACACAACTTTTCAAAAAAAAATTTATACAAAGTTGGCATTTGACCAAGATATTTATCTCACCCAGCATGGGTATATGAAAAATGACACCCCAAAACACATTCCCCAACTTCTCCTGAGTACGGGGATACCACATGTGTGACACTTTTTTGCAGCTGCTGGGACACATGGCCGCGGCTTCCTGCAGTTTGTGCTGTTCCATAAAACAGTATCATCAAGGATCTGTATATAAAAGGTGATGTTTTTTATCAGCCAGGAATTCCCAGGAGAATTTCCACCTTGCTTTCTGCTATGAAGAAAAACATTATTTTTATTTTAGTCATAAACAAATGAATAGAAAATTATAGGATTCCAAACGTGATTATTATCTGAAGCCAAGAGCTAAAATATATAGAGACTTATAACTCTTGAGGGATTCATGAGTGGTATTCTCACAGGAGAAGGATTCAGTGGTCAAATCTGAAACATGAATTAGATGGAATAAAGGTAATGTAACTATACAAATAGAATAACGTACAACTACTATGTGGCTCCTGCAGTGGCTGGGTTGAAGGTGACCCCCAGGTATCACCATGTGTTGCTGCTCTCCGAAGGGGAATGTAAGGCATGGTGCAACCTACACAGAGTTTCTCCCCCAATTCCTGAATTATTTAGAGACGTGCTCCGTCAGGGTAACCAAAGGATTCATGGTAACAGTGGTAAATGGGCCTGTTATTCTGTCACGCACACAGGGAGTGGGGAAGTGACCACTGAGTTCAACCCGCACCCTTGTCCCTGCCTACTTGCCTTGCAAGTCCAAAGACAAGGGACAACTGGTTGAAAAACCCTAACTTAGGTTAGTGCAGGGAAGACAGACAAACACACAAGCGATGTAAAAGAAGCCGAGTCTCAAAACCAAGAGAGCAGCATGGTACCAAAGGAGCAAGCGGAGGATCGTCAGGAAAGAGCCGAAGTCAAAACCAGGAGGGAACGCAAAGACCAAGGGATGAGACAGCCGGGAAGTCAAAACACGAGCAGATGATCAGAACACCAGGTAAGTAAAACGCAGAAAGGACCTCAATAACAGGCAAACTGTGGCCAGAAGATTGCCTGTTTAACCACTTCAGCCCCCCTAGCTTAAACACCCTTAATGACCAGACCACTTTTTACAATTCTGCACTACACTACTATCACCGTTTATTGCTCGGTCATGCAACTTACCACCCAAATGAATTTTACCTCCTTTTCTTCTCACTAATAGAGCTTTCATTTGGTGGTATTTCATTGCTGCTGACATTTTTACTTTTTACCGAAATTTTTGCAAAAAAAAAGGAATTTTTCACTTTAAGTTGTACATTTTTGAAAAAAAAATGACATCTATATATAAATTTTTCGCAAAATTTATTGTTCTACATGTCTTTGATAAAAAAAAATGTTTGGGTAAAACAATGGTTTGGGTAAAAGTTATAGCGTTTACAAACTATGGTACAAAAATGTGAATTTCCGTTTTTTGAAGCAGCTCTGACTTTCTGAGCACCTGTCATGTTTCCTGAGGTTCTACAATGCCCAGACAGTAGAAAAACCCCACAAATGACCCCATTTCGGAAAGTAGACACCCTAAGGTATTCACAGATGGGCATAGAGAGTTCATAGAACTTTTTATTTTTTGTCACAAGTTAGCGGAAAATTATGATGTATTTTTTTTTTCCTTACAAAGTCTCATATTCCAATAACTTGTGACAAAAAATAAAAACTTCCATGAACTCACTATGCCCATCATGAAATACCTTGGGGTGTCCTCTTTTCAAAATGGTGTCACTTGTGGGGTAGTTATACTGCCCTGGCATTTTAGGGGCCCAAATGCGTGCAAAGTAGTTTGAAATCAAAATCTGTAAAAAATGGCCTGTGAAATCCGAAAGGTGCTCTTTGGAATGTGGGCCCCTGTGCCCACCTAGGCTGCAAAAAAGTGTCACACATGTGGTATCGCCGTACTCAGGAGAAGTAGGGCAATGTGTTTCGGGGTGTCATTTTACATATACCCATGCTGGGTGAGAGAAATATCTCAGCAAAAGACAACTTTTCCCATTTTTTTTATACAAAGTTGGCATTTGACCAAGATATTTACCTCACCCAGCATGGGTATATGCAAAATGACACCCCAAAACACATTCCCCAACTTCTCCTGAGTACGGGGATACCACATGTGTGACACTTTTTTGCAGCCTAGATGCGCAAAGGTGCCCAAATTCCTTTTAGGAGGGCATTTTTGGACGTTTGGATCCCAGACTTCTTCTCACGCTTTAGGGCCCCTAAAAAGCCAGAACAGTATAAATATCTCACATGTGACCCCATTTTAGAAAGAAGACACCCCAAGGTATTCAATGAGGGGCATGGCGAGTTCATAGAATTTATTTTTTTTGGCACAAGTTAGCGGAAATTGATTTTTTTTAGTTTTTTCTCACAAAGTCTCCCTTTCCGCTAACTTGGGACAAAAATTTAAATCTTTCATGGACTCATTATGCCCCTCAGCGAATACCTTGGGGTGTCTTCTTTCTGAAATGGGGTCACATGTGGGGTATTTATACTGCCCTGGCATTTTAGGGGCCCTAAAGCGTGAGAAGAAGTCTGGAACATAAATGTCTAAAAAATGTTATGCATTTGGATTCCGTGAGGGGTATGGTGAGTTCATGTGAGATCTTTTTTTTGACACAAGTTAGTGGAATATGAGACTTTGTAAGAAAAAAATAAAATAAAAAAATCAATTTCCGCTAACTTGTGCCAAAAAAAAGTATGAATGGAGCCTCACAGGGGGGTGATCAATGACAGGGCGGTGATCAGGAAGTCTATATGGGCTGATCACCCCCCTGTCATTGATCACCCCCCTGTAAGGCTCCATTCAGACATCCGTATGTGTTTTGCGGATCCAATCCATAGATGCGTGGATCCGTAAAACACATACGGGCGTCTAAATGGAGCCTTACAGGGGGGTGATCAATGATAGGGGGGGTGATCAATGACAGGGGGTGATCAGGGAGTGTATATGGGGTGATCACCCCCCTGTCATTGATCACCCCTCTGTAAGGCTCCATTCAGACGTCCGTATGTATTTTGCGGATCCGATCCATGGATGCGTGGATCCGCAAAACACATACGGACCTCGGAATGGACCCTTACAGGGGGGTGATCAATAACTGGGGGGTGATCAATGACAGGGACGTGATCAGGGAGTCTATATGTGCTGATCACCCCCCTGTCACTGATCACCCCCCTATAAGGCTCCATTCAGATGTCCGTATGCGTTTTGCGGATCCGATCCATGGATGCGTGGATCCGTAAAACACATATGGGCGTCTGAATGGAGCCTTACAGGGGGGTGATCAATGACAGGGGGGTGATCAATGACAGGGGGGTGATGAGGGAGTCTATATGGGGTGATCAGGGGTTCATAAGGGGTTAATAAGTGACAGGGGGGTGTAGTGTAGTGTAGTGGTGTTTGGTGCTACTTTACACAGCTACCTGTGTCCTCTGGTGGTTGATCCAAGCAAAAGGGACCACCAGAGGACCAGGTAGCAGGTATATTAGACGCTGTTATCAAAACAGCGTCTAATATACCTGTTAGGGGTTAAAAAAATCGCATCAACAGCCTGCCAGCGAATGATCGCCGCTGGCAGGCTGTAGCTCCTGTCTCTTACCTTGCGATCCTGTGAACGTGCGCTCCTGTGTGCGCGCATTCACAGGAAGTCTCGCCTTTCGCGAGATGACGCACGGATGCGTCCAGGAGGAATGAATCGACCGCCTCCAGGACGCATCCGTGCGTTACCTGGTCCAGAGGTACGTGGCCAGCGTCACATGACTCCAGAATACTAATACAGCTGAGCGCCGAGTGAGCAGCTCGGTGCTCATACACATCGTGGTTGCCCCGGGAACGAGCAAAGCCGGGCGCG
Organism: Bufo gargarizans; assembly: GCF_014858855.1. Classification (NCBI taxonomy): domain Eukaryota; kingdom Metazoa; phylum Chordata; class Amphibia; order Anura; family Bufonidae; genus Bufo; species Bufo gargarizans. The sequence continues at coordinate 32,131,074 of NC_058083.1, read as the reverse complement.
CTGATGACGCGAGCGTACCCAGGCTGCCCCCGCACAGAGCTCCCTGTGACCTTGCAGTTGCCACGGGAACGGGTGACGCCGGGCGTGCTGATGATGCGAGCGCGCCCTGGCCGTCCCCACACCATGACAGTACCCCCCCTTTTACGCGAGGCCACCGGACCCAAGGACCCAGACGACAGCTTCTCAGGATGTTCCACATAAATTTTTTTAACAAGTCTAGAGGCATGAACATCCCTAGCTGGTACCAAAGACCTTTCCTCTGGTCCATAGCCTTTCCAGTGCACCAGGTACTGTAAAGATAAATGTAAGTGATTTACAGCCACCGGCATTGGTAAAATCCATTAAATTTTTTTTTTTTTCTCCATTAAAAGCAGTTACAAAAGGTAAATACAAACCAGGCCTCACATCTCACTAACGCATTTCGGGTACACGCTTGTAGCACCCTTAGTCATAGAGTCACTAGATGACTACAGCAGTCAGGTTTTATGGTGGAAATAGAGAGGAAGTAAAGGACGGCTCACCTTCTAACTGATTATGTATAGGTGCTCCAAACTAGTGTTACACCCTATTCACCAAGTAAAAGAAAATTATGAAAATGGATGGGCACTCTGATAGATGGGATCACATAGATATCAAATTAATCAATGACATTTTAATATAGGCAGTAGCACAATAATACATATGTAGATGCTAAATAAAATAGCCCTACCAAAATGTAGTGTTTCCAAAGGACATCCTATGTATAATACATAAAATATAAAATTAATATAAAAAAGGTAAAAATAAAAATAAAAATAAGTATAAGTTAGGAAGTGGAAAATTGCTTCTTCCTTTCTGGAATAAAATGCAGGATAAAATCCAGAATATCAAAAAATACAGAGGACTCTGAGGGTAGAGTAGGTCAAGATAATTGCGGTATTCAGGCAGCCTGGTAGATCTTATGATGAAAAAAACGCCTTGATGCAATGGCACATATGATGAGCAAAAAGGCCCGTAAATAGAGTCTATGAGTCTTCCTGTATACGGTGGAATAGGGTTTGTATATTACAAACTGTACAGCAATATCAATCTTAAGACTAGTGATAGCAAAGTGTCAGTCTTTTTTCTCAAACATTGTGTCTCATGTTGATAGTTCCGATAGAGAAAACCTATGCAAGGTATCACTTTGATTGTAATATCAAAGTGATACCTTGTTCCTATAATGATGCTGGTTACAGGTTTCCGCTGTTAGGTACCTTCAGTAAAGCGCTTCACTTGTTAATACATCAGTCAACGTTTGCAAACATGTGTCCGGCTGTTCAATCTAATGACCTAGTATGTCGTCCACGCCAGACACGTTTCGGCGACTTTAATGTCTCCTTCCTCCGTTGCTATGCTCGGTCTGGATAGGCAGCCGGGTTTTATGTGTGTGCTCTCCAGACTATCTGGAATAAATGGACTGGATTCGGCAATTTCTTATCATTGCGTTTCTCTTGCAGTATGAATGTGTTTTTTCGTGAACTTATGTGTTTTTTAGTCTATGATGTCTTTATCGACTATAGTAAGGTTTCTATGTTTTATTTTCCGCTAGACGCATTGCGTTAATGATGAACTGCTGCATGCTGAAAAGTTTCTCATAAAAGCAAATGTAAAACATAATAACATAACAGCTGTTATAACACTCCGGTATTTAATACAGTGTCCAAATGTCTGTGTCTCTCAATGTAGGGTGTTATAGTATAAATGTCTATAGGAGTATACCTTGTATATTTAACTCTAATCCGGGGATTTAGTCTATACGGGCTACTGGTGTGCTTCGTAATGAACTATTATATTTTACCCTGATCTTACATTGATGTTTTGTAGTCAGGTATATTTTATCCTGATATTACAGTGATATTTTACAGTCAGACATAGCTTTGGAAAATTAATCGATATCATACATTACAGAAATAATTTTATGAAATTAGTCTGTGTAAGGGAATAGGTTATCCAAGGTGTATTATATGTAGATCACTCTAATTGAGGAAAAATACGGGTAGGCATTCATATTTTATGTGTGAATACAGTGAACATACCATTGCGTTCCTATTGCGGTTTTGGATATTTGTGTGAGGCTGTTATCACTTGTGTAAAGCTATATCCCTCTAATTCGAGGGCAGTAGCTATAGGTCGCCATTAATGTCCTCTACTATTGATGTACATTTGGTACATACGGTATACTGTTGCAATACATTATTGTCCCCTATATCTTCATGGCACATCCCAACCCAGTATCCCATCTGCAATCGGCAATCCAAAACGACCCCATAGCGTCCAGTGTACATGGCACATCATGTTGTGACGTTCAAATTTAGGGAAGTGATGGAGTGATTTATGGTGGAAAGGAGGGAGAGGACACACCCAGTTGGTGTGATTGGCATAGAGGAATACTAGCCACTTCCAATTTAACTACTTGACCGCCATAGAAAACTGGACTGTGTGTGAACACAGGCTTGTGGGGGGGGGGGGGGTGGGTTCATCTTTCTCCCCAGCCCAGGCCCTGCCTCTCCCTAGGGAGCTGGTAGGGACCTGGGCCATGCGCTCAGGCAAGGCCCAGGATCCTGCTTCCTGGGGTAGGCCGGCGGGGAGTAGGGGAGGTGAGTTACCGGCCTCTGCTACATCTCCCGCCCCGGGGGTAAGAAGATCTCCTGAGACTCTCCTTAACATAATCCTCCATGGCCTTGCGTTCAGGCCTAAAAAGATTGTAGATGCGTCACTTGGGAAACCTGGCCCCTTCTACTAATTCAATGGCGCAGTCGTAAAGGCGCATGGGGTAGTAGATAGAGTTGAACGAACACCTGGATGTTCGGGTTCGAGAAGTTCGGCCGAACTTCCCGGAAATGTTCGGGTTCGGGATCCGAACCCGACCCGAACTTCGTCCCAAACCCGAACCCCATTGAAGTCAATGGGGACCCTAACTTTTCGGCACTAAAAAGGCTGTAAAACAGCCCAGGAAAGTGCTAGAGGGCTGCAAAAGGCAGCAACATGTAGGTAAATCCCCTGCAAACAAATGTAGATAGGGAAATGAATAAAATAAATAAAAATTAACCAATATCAATTGGAGAGAGGTCCCTCAGCAGATAATCAGGCTTCACGTCACCCACCACTGTAACAGTCCATTGTCATATATTTAGGCCCCGGCACCCAGGCAGAGGAGAGAGGTCCCATAACAGAGAATCTGGCTTCATGTCAGCAGAGAATCAGTCTTCATGTCATAGCAGAGTATCAGGCTTCACGTCAGCCAAAACTGGAACAGTCCATTGTCATATATTTAGGCCCCGGCACCCAGGCAGAGGAGAGAGGTCCCGTAACAGAGAATCTGGCTTCATGTCAGCAGAGAATCAGTCTTCATGTCATAGCAGAGAATCATGCTTTACGTCACCCAACACTGGAACAGTCCATTGTCAGATATTTAGGCCCAGGCGCCCAGGCACCCAGGCAGAGGAGAGAGGTCCCATAACAGAGAATCTGGCTTCATGTCAGCAGAGAATCAGTCTTCATGTCATAGCAGAGAATCATGCTTCACGTCACCCAACACTGAAACAGTCCATTGTCATATATTTAAGCCCAGGCACCCAGGCAGAGGAGAGAGGTCCCGTAACAGAGAATCTGGCTTCATGTCAGCAGAGAATCAGTCTTCATGTCATAGCAGAGAATCATGCTTTACGTCACCCAACACTGGAACAGTCCATTGTCGGATATTTAGTCCCAGGCAGAGGAGAGAGGTTCTGTAACAGAGAATCTGGCTTCATGTAAGCAGAGAATCAGTCTTCATGTCATAGCAGAGAATCAGGCTTCACGTCACCCACCACTGTAACAGTCCATTGTCATATATTTAGGCCCCGGCACCCAGGCAGAGGAGAGAGGTCCCATAGCAGAGATTCAGGCTTGGGTGTGTCTGGTGTATGCAGCTGAGGTGAAAGGGTATGACTGCTGCAGCTCCTGAACCTCCACCTCGTTAAAGCCCCAGGGAGATTTTTCAATACCTAAATCCCCTGGGAGGGACCAGGCTTGTGAGGAGGTTTTTCACCTTTCGCCCCAGCCCAGGCCCTGCCTCTCCCTAGGGAGCTGGTAGGGACCTGGGCCATGGGCTCAGGCAAGGCCCAGGATCCTGCTTCCCGGGGTAGGCCGGCGGGGAGTAGGGGAGGTGAGTTACCGGCCTCTGCTACATCTCCCGCCCCGGGGGTCAGAAGATCCAGCAGGAGTCATGTGGAAGTGTCCCTTGTGGCCCCCAGGGGTGAAGCTGTGAAGACCACCAGCCAGTCCGGGAGGGTGGACAGTAACCCTCCAAGAGGCGAGTGGAAAGGCGAGTGGAGTGCTCCTGGAGGTGGGCTGGGAGCGGTGGAAGCTGACTGGGGCAACATGAGGCCTCAGGAGGCAGTCACCACATACAGCTCCCGTATCACGGCCTACCTCTGGGAGTATGAAGAAACTGGTAAGCTGCTAAAAAGACTCAGAAATGAGTTAAAGCAAGAAGGAGTCAAGGCAAATAAAGCCTCCAAGATTAAGAGGCCAGAAATTTCGTCCAGGATTAAAAATCTAAAAGAAGAGATACAACTACAAGAGGCAAGAAGGATGGGTATCCTGAACGGTAGTGGCCCCTTTCAGGAGAAGCTAAAAAACGAGGACAGGTTCTCTGAGATGACCCATGCAAGGCAGTCCTGAGAGGAAGAGCCAGAGGAAGACCTGGGGGAGCAGACTTTGGTAGCAAGCCTGCCAGCGGGGCAGAGATGCCAGCAAACGAGTCTGCCCTCCGCGAGTTCGGAGGAGGACTACAGCGAGAGCAACCCAGGCGGTCAGCTGATGGAGGAGATCCGTCACCTGGAATTCCCAAGAATCCCTGAGGAAGGGTTCGTTTTTGGCGACGATTTGTTGGAGGAGGATCCAATAGGCAAAAATCACAACAAAGCAAAGAAGACTTCACTAGAGGTGAGATATGTGTATGTGCCTCACCAGCTGTGTTCCGGGCTGACTGCAGGGTCGACTCGGGACACAGCACCCACTAACCCCCCTAGCCCGGTCTCTGTAGTGGTACCGGAGCGCGGGAGTGGGGAGAGGAAAGGAGCTAAGATGGCGTCGAACGCCGTCCTCGCTTGCGGTAGCGAGGGCGGCAAAGAGAGGGAGGAGCTAGACAGGAAGGTTTTGGCAGAGAAGGGGGGAGGCGTGGCCGAGCGTCAGGTGTCCCCGCCTGCCGCCGCGTCCACGGTAGCGCTGGGTAAGTGCACAGTGGAAGTGCGGCAGTATGGGGGGGTGCCATCGCCCCCCCTGTTGCAGTTGATATCGGGTCCCCTGCTTTGCCTGCCCTTGGTGGCTCCGGGTGCAGGCAGCAGGAGGGAAAAGTCTTGCAAGACACAACAGACAGAACAATAAAGGAAAAGGGAAAACAATGAAACCTGCCAAAAAGTCTGGGGAAAAACTGGCCACAGCATATAACGTTTTTAGGGCGGTGGACTCTGCTGCATCCCCTCAATTCTCCCCTGGTACAAGGGGGGTGAGGAGGATTGTAACAGAGGTGCAAATACACCTGCCAGCCAATGAGGCTGAGGATACAGCCAAAAAAGCTGTGGAGGCTGAGGCTGTGCTGCCAATCGCACCAGAGGTTCCTATTATACCCACTGGTCCAGCAGTATGTGTGGGGGGGGGACAATAAAATAGTGTTGGCCACCGCAGAGGTGGGTCCCCTGGGTGAAAGTGATAAAAGTATTGAGATGTTTAATGTTGGGGCTATTGTCCCGGATCCTGTGGGGGGGGGGGAGGGGGGGAGGCCGTCCACTGTAAAAGTGGCGGGGTCCCCCCGTGTGACCCCCTCAGGGGGGTCCGGTGTGAGAGTTGTAACAGGTGGGAGGGGGAGCCGGTTCTGCTGCCCCTCATGCGTCCGTAGCGCCTGGCAGAAGTTATGCCAGTGTGGCTGCGGCCGTGGGGGTGGAGGGGCTGGCCTCTTTGGCTACCTCACTCTCAGGGTCTGGCAATGGTGACTTGCAGCGGCGACTGCTGGAGGCCCTCAAAAAGGGGGAGAGCTCCTTTTCCGTAGAGGGGAAGAAGGTGGAATGTTCATTCTGGTTCAACAGACATGGCGTTCGGGCCTTCCAAGAACAGAACGGGGGCGAGACCACCTGGTCTTCACCCACAACCGGCCCTGGAGCCAGACGGAATGTGGTCTGTCTCAAGTGGAGTAGCGATGAAGCTTGCCCTACTAGGAAGAGGGTAGTGGAGCTCCTGCTTGGGATGGGTTTCAAGGCAACCGACATCTTTGCCTTAATCCATCCTTTTGGCTCCAAGGAGTTTGACATCAGCTTTGTCCGGCCGGAGGGGCTTGAGCTCTTCTGGTCCGGATATGAGCTGGTGAAGAACATGCCGGACTGGCGTGGTTTCGTTGCAAAAGCGATAACCCGCCAGGGTGAGGTCAAGAGAGTGACCGTGCTGACCCGTAACGAGTCGCTCTCTTGTATTGACATCATGACCTGGCTGGGTAGGTACGGAGAGGTCCAGGGAATACCAGCTAAACACCTGGACGAGTTTGGCATTTGGTCGGGTGCCTGCACGTTTAATATCAAGCTTAAGCATCTGGGCAGTACAGTTTCCCACATTCCATCATCTGCCTTTATTGGCCGAGACAGGATCTTGGTTTTCTACAGGGGGCAGCCTAAGCTCTGTCACTAAGTGCGGCAGCCCCACACACTTCAGCGCCAGCTGCCAAGTGCAGAAGTGCGCGTTGTGTGGGGGGACAGGTCATCTAGCTGCATCTTGTGAGGAGATTAGATGCAACCTGTGTGGGGAGCTCGGACACCCCTTCAGTCGCTGTCCTCTCTCTGAGGTCAATGTGGCCCGAGCTCATGCAGGAGCCCCCCTCTGGTGGGGATGCAAGTTCCTCAGGAGGGGTGGCAAAACCGGGCCCTGAGACTGAGAAAGCCAGGAGTGGTGCGCAGAGGGAGGTGGTGTTGGCAGAGATGGATACCACTATCTCCCTCAAGAGAGGTCGTGCTGCTCTAGAAGGCAGCCCCGGGAGGGGGGAGAAGGATGGGAAGAAGGCCGTCTAATTTAATTACTCTTTATGGCGGTACCCGCTGTGCTGACTCTGGCGACCATTAATGTTGCCAGCATTAAGTCGGATGCGGCTCGTTTCACAGCCTTCGATTTTCTCAGCCGTGTTGAAGCTGACATTTTGTTTTTGCAAGAGACCAGGCTGCCAGATTTGGCAGTGATTTATAAAGCCAAGAGGGAGTGGAGACCAGGGCCCTCCTACTGGACTCTTGCGGCTGAGCCGTATAGCGGAGTGGCGGTCCTTTTTACCGCACCGGTAGAATGCCGTCGAGTAATTGAATTAGAAATGGGGAAGTGTTTGATCTTGGATATCCTCATGAAGGTACAGGAACTGCGCCTGATCAATATCTACGGGCCCCAGTCCAGGTGGGACAGAAAATGTCTCTTTATGAGGCTTAAGCCTTTCCTTTTTACAAGCCGGCAGGTGGTTTTTGGTGGGGACTTTAATACTGTCACAAGGCCCCAAGACAGGGGAGGCACCAAAAACCAGCTGATAGTACTTATGATAGTATTTTTCTGAATAGAGTAGCTAGTGAGGCTCGTCTGGAGGATGTCCACATTAGGCATACCCCAGGCCACGGGGGTTTCACTTTCTATAGAGGTAGTCAGATCAGGTCTAGAATAGATAGGTTTTATTTAAAGGAGGAGGCTACCTATTCGCCCCTTAAGGGTTGTGGAGGTGGAGTTCTCCGATCACTGTTTGATTATGTTTTCTCTAAATATTTCAGAATCCCCCCAAATGGGAAAAGGTTATTGGAAGCTGAATTCGGGTGTCTTGGAGGAAGCAGAGGTGATACAATCCTTTGAGGACTTCCTTCAGAGTCAGGTACCTTTACTGGATCTCTGTGATACTAAGTCAGAGTGGTGGGAGATATTCAAAGATCGAGCTGCAAAGTTCTTCCACCGGCTCTCGAGCCTCAGGTCCCTGGACAGGTACCGCCTGTATCAGGCCCTGAGGAGGAAACTCGAGCATCTGGTCTCGACTGGTGGTAGCCGCGAGGATATCTCCAGGGTGAAATCTTTGCTCAAGAGGTGCCAGTATGATAAGCACACATCTTTAGTTTTTGAGAGGGACTTCGGGAGGTACCGCTCGCCCGACCCCTACAGAAATTGTAAGATGTCAGTGAAGAGGAAGTTAGTAACAGGACTGGTCGATAGTACAGGATCTCTGAACAGGTCCAGATCAGGGATCCTGGAAGTCGTAAGATCCTTTTACTCGTGCCTCTTGGGGAGGAGGGCTCTGGATCGGGACAGGATGTTGGCTTTCCTGGCTTGGGTCATCCCTGAGTCAGGAGCTCACCTCTCTTTTGACGGTTTGGTAGAAGAGATCAGGAAGGAGGAAGTTATCCTGGCGGTGGAAGGGTTAGCTCTGAAGAAGTCGCCAGGCCCGGATGGCTTAACATCCGAGTTTTATAAGACCTTTAAGGACTCTTTATGTCCCCTCTTGACTGAGGTATTCAATGAGTGTTTATCCTCGGGCACTCTGCCTCGGTCAATGAGGAGGTCAGCTCTGATCCTTCTATCAAAGGGTAAAGATCCGAGACGTATTGAGAACTGGCGTCCCATAGCACTTCTTAATACGGACAGAAAGATTCTGGCCAAGATACTTTTCAATAGGCTGGTAAAATTTGCACCCCAACTCCTTTCGGTGGCTCAGCATTGCTCGGTTCCATGCCGCAGCACTTTTAGTGCTGTAATCGGTGTCCGAGAGGCAGTGGAGCAGAGTAGAGCAGGCTACTGGAGGGGGTACAAGCTGTCCTTAGATCACGCAAAGGCGTTTGATCGGGTGAACCATGAGTACCTCTGGTCGGTCCTTCTGAAGTATGGCCTGCCGAGGGGGTTTGTCGATTGGTTAAAGATCTTGTATGCAGGGGCAGAGAGTTTCCCGCTTGTGAACGGTTGGTCTGGCTGCTCTTTTGAGGTTGGGTCTGGCGTCCGCCAGGGTTGTCCTTTGAGTCCGCTTTTATACGTGTTTGCGATTGATCCCTTTTTTAAGCAGATCGATCGTGGACCGTTGGCGGGAGTCGGGATGGATCGGGCGGCACCGGAAGCCACTCTGAGGGTAGTAGCGTACGCTGACGATGTCACCATTTTCGTATCCTCGAGAGGGGAGGCGGAGTACGTGATGTCTGAAGTGGATCGCTACTCGGAGGCATCCGGGTCCATGATCAATCGGGATAAGTGTGAGAGTCTCTGGCTGGGAGGGGGTGATCCAGTTTTTGATCTCCCGGACACCCTACCAGGGCCCAAGTCGTCAGCCAAAGTCCTAGGCATCCATTTTGGCCATGGGGATTATCCCACTCAAAATTGGGATGACAGGCTTAAGATCACCGCTCAGAAGGTCGACCAGTGGAAGGGTTGGTTTTTGACCCTCAGGGAAAGGGTAAACCTGATCAAGGCCTACTTACTCCCTTTGCTTATCTATTTGGGTAGCGTGTGTATCTTGCCAGAGCCTCTCTGGACTCGGGTTTATAGTCTGTTCTTCCAGCTCTTATGGGGGAATAGACTGAACCTGATCAAGAGAGAAGTGACTTACCGCAAGAGGAGACTAGGGGGGTTATCTATGGTCAACCCCGTAGTGTTTCTTGTAAACACCTTTATTAAAGCGAATCTGGCAAACCTCTGGATGGAGAGGGCCTCTCCGTGGGTAGTCTCCTGCCGGGGGTGGTTTCGGCCTTTCTTCCAAGAATGGGAGACAGGAGGGCAAGTGAAGGACTTACGTACGCCTCACGGATATCTTCCGACTTACGTCACCCCGATTCTGAAGGTGATCCGCCGGTGGGGTTTGGAGGTGAGGGAGATCAGGACTCTGTCAAGGAGGTCCCTTGACGAGAGGGTCTTGTTGTCCCACTTCCAGAAGCCCCTTGCCCTCAGGGATTGCCCAAGCCGTGATCTAGACAAGGGGTTACAGTTGCTAAATTCTGCAAGTATCCCCTTGAAGTTTTGGGACTTGGCTTGGCGCTGCTTTCACGGGAGGTTGTATGTGAGGGACAACTTGAAGTACAGGAACTCTGATGAAAGGGGTTGTCCCCGGGAGGAGTGTGGCTCCATACTGGAAAGTATGGATCACTTCCTGCTACAGTGTCCCTTTAATACCGAGGTATACCAACCGGTGGGAGCTTCCATTGGCTGGCCTAGGCTAGCCAGCCTCTCCTACGCGGAGTGGGCTTATGGAGTGCTCAGAGACATTGGTAGAAGGGACCTGTGCACATGTTTTTTAGTCAGTATAGTGGTTAGGTTCTACACGTGGAATGCACGGTGCTTAGTTTCAACGCAGCAGAAAGTCCTCCCAGTAGACGAGGTATGTAGGAACATTCTGGGTGAACTGGTGAAGGTGCGTTCTTTGGAGTATGAGAGACTGGGTACCAGTAGGGCCTCTCTCCTCTGGAGAGGCTTTGCTTTTAGCGTACCCTAGCCTAGTCATACGTTTCCTGGTGGTGGGCTGATGCTTTCACCGTAGATTTTTGTTTTGTGGGATGTTGAGCTTTGAAGAAAGGCTTACAGAGACCGAGCTTGGGCCTTCGGGTAGTTCTGTATATTAGAATATTTTGCAGTGTGTGTTAAATAGTTATGTTGTTTATGTTGTTTATTAGGATAGAATGAGTTGGGGCTAGTTAGGTTGGGTGGGTGAGGGAAGGGGTCTTTTATTTGTGCTTTTAAGTGTTTTATGTTAGTATTGAAGTGGGAGGCCTGCATCTAGCCCTGGACTATGCAGACATGGGTGGACATGGGGCGAGGGGCTAGATGTGGGTGGTGGAGGTAGAGCTGGCCTCGGACTATGCGGACACGAGAGAGACGTGAGGCGGAGTTCAGCCTTGGGTGATGGGTGAAGGGTGATGGAGGAGGTAGTGGGGGTTAGGGCTAGATTAGGGAGGTGACGTTTGTTTTGCTTTATGTGCTTTATGTTTTATATTAATAAAAAGGTAATATAAATTTTAAAAAATAAAAATATAAAAAATAAAAAAAAATATAAAAAATTGGTGATGGGGAAAAAAAATTTTTGTTTGTTTTGTATTATTATTATTATTATTATTATTATTATTATTATTGTTACTGTTTTATTAGTCTTATTTGCGTTTTTGTTTTATTGACGAGTAGTCAAGTTTTTCTTTTTTGGGTTTTACAACTGAACCGGCTAAGTAAGTTTAATTTCTTTTTTAGCATTTGTATATAGTTTGTATATAGTTTTTATAGGGTATTGGTATGAATGTGAGTATGAGTGAGGCTGGGCCAGCTGAGAAGCTGTTCTGTTTGTTTTCTCGTCTGTAAAGTTTTGTATTTTTCTAATAAAAAAGAGTTCCCATAACAGAGAATCTAGCTTCATGTCAGCAGAGAATCAGTCTTCATGTCATAGCAGAGAATCAGGCTTTACGTCACCCAACACTGGAACAGTCCATTGTCAGATATTTAGGCCCAGGCGCCCAGGCACCTAGGCAGAGGAGAGAGGTCCCGTAACAGAGAATCTGGCTTCATGTCAGCAGAGAATCAGTCTTCATGTCATAGCAGAGAATCATGCTTTACGTCACCCAACACTGGAACAGTCCATTGTCAGATATTTAGGCCCAGGCACCCAGGCAGAGGAGAGAGGTCCCGTAACAGAGAAGCTGGCTTCATGTCAGCAGAGAATCAGTCTTCATGTCATAGCAGAGAATCAGGCTTCACGTCACCCAACATTGGAACAGTTCATTGTCATATATTTAGGCCCCGGCACCCAGACAGAGGAGAGGTTCATTCAACTTTGGGTTGCCTCGCAATATAATGGTAAAATGAAAATAAAAATGGGATTGAATGAGGAAGTGCCCTGGAGTACAATAATATATGGTTAAGGGGCGGTAGTTAATGTCGAATCTGCACAAGGGATGGACAGGTCCTGTGGGATCCATGCCTAGTTTATTTTTATGAACGTCAGCTTGTCCACATTGGCTGTAGACAGACGGCTGCGTTTGTCTGTAATGACGCCCCCTGCTGTGCTGAATACACGTTCAGACAAAACTCTGGCCCCCGGGCAGGCCAGCACCTCCAAGGCATAAAAGGCTAGCTCTGGCCACGTGGACAATTTAGAGACCCAGAAGTTGAATGGGGCCGAACCATCAGTCAGTATGTGGAGGGGTGTGCACACGTACTGTTCCACCATGTTAGTGAAATGTTGCCTTCTGCTAACACGTTGCATATCAGGTGGTGGTGCAGTTAGCTGTGGCGTGATGACAAAACTTTTCCACATCTCTGCCATGCTAACTCTACCCTCAGAGGAGCTGGCCGTGACACAGCTGCCTTGGCAACCTCTTGCTCCTCCTCGGCCTTGGCGTTGGGCTTCCACATGTTCCCCTGTGACATTTGGGAATGCTCTCAGAAGCGCGTCTACCAACGTGCGCTTGTACTCGCGCATCTTCCTATCACGCTCCAGTGCAGGAAGTAAGGTGGGCACATTGTCTTTGTACCGTGGATCCAGCAGGGTGGCAACCCAGTAGTCCGCACACGTTAAAATGTGGGCAACTCTACTGTCGTTGCGCAGGCACTGCAGCATGTAGTCGCTCATGTGTGCCAGGCTGCCCAGAGGTAAGGACAAGCTGTCCTCTGTGGGAGGTGTATCGTCATCGTCCTGCGTTTCCCCCCAGCCACGCACCAGTGATGGGCCCGAGCTGCGTTGGGTGCCACCCCGCTGTGACCATGCTAAATCCTCATCCTCCTCCACCTCCTCCTCATCCTCGTCCTCCTCGTCCTCCAGTAGTGGGCCCTGGCTGGCCACATTTGTACCTGGCCTCTGCTGTTGCAAAAAACCTCCCTCTGAGTCACTTCGAAGAGACCGGCCTGAAAGTGCTAAAAATGACCCCTCTTCCTCCTCCTCCTCCTCCTCCTGGGCCACCTCCTCTTCCATCATCTCCCTAGGTGTTTTCTCAAGGAGACATAGAAGTGGTATTGTAACGCTGATAACGGCGTCATCGCCACTGGCCATGTTGGTGGAGTACTCGAAACAGCGCAACAGGGCACAAAGGTCTCGCATGGAGGCCCAGTCATTGGTGGTGTAGTGATGCTTTTCTGCAGTGCGACTGACCCGTGCGTGCTGCAGCTGAAATTCCACTATGGCCTGCTGCTGCTCGCACAGTCTGTCCAGCATGTCGCATATGAGGCGGTGAGCGGGAAGGCCGAAGTTACGCTGTAGCGCAGACAGGCGAGCAGCGGCAGGATGTGAACGCCGGAAGCGCGAACTGATGTCCCGCACTTTATGCAGCAGCTCTGACATGTCGGGGTAGTTGTGAATGCACTTCTACACCACCAAATTCAGCACATGCGCCAGGCAACGGATGTGCGTCAAACTGGCTAGTCCCAGAGCTGCAACGAGATTTCGCCCATTATCGCACACCACCAGGCCGGGCTTGAGGCTCACCGGCAGCAACCACTCGTCGGTCTGTTGTTCTATACCCCGCCAAAACTCCTGTGCGGTGTGGGGACTGTCACCCAAACATATGAGTTTCAGAATGGCCTGCTGACGTTTACCCCGGGCTGTGCTGAAGTTGGTGGTGAAGGTGTGTGGCTGACTGGATGAGCAGGTGGAAGAAGAGGAAGAGGAAGCCGAGTAGGAGGAGGAGGCAACAGGAGGCAAAGAATGTTGCCCTGCGATCCTTGGCGGCAGAAGGACGTGCGCCAAACAGCTCTCCGTCTGGGGCCCAGCCGCCACTACATTTACCCAGTGTGCAGTTAGGGAGATATAGCTTCCCTGGCCGTGCTTACTGGTCCACGTATCTGTGGTTAGGTGGACCTTGCCACAGATGGCGTTGCGCAGTGCACACTTGATTTTATCGGATACTTGGTTGTGCAGGGAAGGCACGGCTCTCTTGGAGAAGTAGTGCCGGCTGGGAACAACATACTGTGGGACAGCAAGCAACATTAGCTGTTTGAAGCTGTCTGTGTCCACCAGCCTAAATGACAACATTTCATAGGCCAGTAGTTTAGAAATGCTGGCATTCAGGGCCAGGGATCGAGGGTGGCTAGGTGGGAATTTACGCTTTCTCTCAAATGTTTGTGAGATGGAGAGCTGAACGCTGCCGTGTGACATGTTTAAGATGCTTGGTGACGGAGATGGTGTTGGTGGTACATCCCCTGTTTGCTGGGCGGCAGGTGCCAACGTTCCTCCTGAGGCGGAGGAAGAGGCCGAGGCGGCAGCAGCAGAAGAGGCCGAGGCGGCAGGAGAGGTAGCAGGGGGAGCCTGAGTGACTTCCTTGTTTTTAAGGTGTTTACTCCACTGCAGTTCATGCTTTGCATGCAGGTGCCTGGTCATGCAGGTTGTGCTAAGGTTCAGAACGTTAATGCTTCGCTTCAGGCTCTGATGGCACAGCGTGCAAACCACTCGGGTCTTGTCGTCAGCACATTGTTTGAAGAAGCGCCATGCCAGGGAACTCCTTGAAGCTGCCTTTGGGATGCTCGGTCCCAGATAGCGGCGGTCAGTAGCAGGAGGAGTCTCTTGGCGGCGGGTGTTCTGCTTTTGCCCACTGCTCCCTCTTTTGCTACGCTGTTGGCTCGGTCTCACCACTGCCTCTTCCTCCGAACTGTGAAAGTCAGTGGCACGACCTTCATTCCATGTGGGGTCTAGGACCTCATCGTCCCCTGCATCGTCTTCCACCCAATATTGATCCCTGACCTCCTGTTCAGTCTGCACACTGCAGAAAGACGCAGCAGTTGGCACCTGTGTTTCGTATACGTTTACAGACAGAATTAGACTTGGAATTGCACAGTAGCGTGTGTGTGAAGTTATTGAGAATGACCCTATCTGCACCTTGAATCTAATATACCCTTTTAGGGATAGATTTAAAGTAGGCCTGATACAGCAGAAACCACAAATTTAGAGAATTGCTAAGTTGGGAATTGTATTTCAACCCAGAACAAAAACTGCATTTTGACGGACACTAAATAACTTGACCAGCCACAGCAATAAGACAGGGTGGCATTAGCAGGAAGTGCTCAAACCCACATGCAGTCGTGCATATATACAGGGGAGCAAATCCTGCACTTGTGGCCCGGCTGCAAAATGCATACGGTCTTTTTGGTTTGTATATATAGATTCCTGGAGGTGTATAAAATGCAATTTAAATGTGCCTGTTTTCCATCCACAGGCCACATTTAGATGCACCTGTGAGGCCTGGGCCATATCAGTCAGTCTTGAGTGGGACTTGCAGACTCCGCCCTCCTCCCATTGCAAGCATGGTTACATGCTGGAGGTAACTGGTGAGCTGTTTGTGAGTCGGCCTCATGCTTCTGTAATTTGCCCACTGGCTCCTGGTATTGCCCATACGGCTCAGGTAGGAGAGTGTTAGGTCCCGGGCTACTTGAGAAACCTTGACGTGGAGCCCAGGCTTAGACATGTTCTACACCATAGGACATGTTGACTAATCTCTCAATTTTAAAATCAGTTTGAGGGTTTAGTGAGACCGCAGAGTGCACCTGTATTTGTTATTGTTTTGTTATATCAGCCACAGCAATAACCACAGATTTAGATGAATATAAATTTTAGGCCTATTATTTAGGCGCTGGGTGACAGGTATACGTTTACAGACAGAATTAGACTTGGAAATGTACAGTAGCGTGTGTGTGAAGTTATTGAGAATGACCCTATCTGCACCTTGTATCTAATATACCCTTTTAGGGATAGATTTAAAGTAGGCCTGATACAGCAGAAACCACTAATTTAGAGAATTGCTAAATTGGGAATTGTATTTCAACCCAGAACAAAAACTGTGCTTTGACGGACACTAAATGACTTGACCAGCCACAGCAATAACCACAGATTTAGATGAATATAAATTTGAGGCCTATTATTTAGGCGCTGGGTGACAGGTATACGTTTACAGACAGAATTAGACTTGGAAATGCACAGTAGCGTGTGTGTGAAGTTATTGAGAATGACCCTATCTGCACCTTGAATCTTATATACCCTTTTAATGAATATATTTAAAGTAACCCTGATACAGCAGAAACCACTAATTTAGGAAATTGCTACGTTGGGAATTGTATTTCAACCCTGAACAAAAATATATCCTTTGCCAGACAGCAGACAGTATTACAATTGGCTGGCCACAGCTGAAACACCAGATTTAGGGTACTGCTATTTTGGCAATTGTATTTCACCCCTCAATAAAATAGCAAGCACAGCCAAGCCCCTGATGTAGGATATAGCCAAAAAATAACCACACTATTGATGGTTAAATGTACTTGGTGGCAGCTTGTGCTGGCGCACCACAAGACACAAAATGGCCGCCGATTACCCCAGAAAAAAGTGACTGAAAAACGCTCTGGGCAGCCTAAAAACTGTTAGCAATTGAATAGCAGCAGTTCAATGATCCACAGCTGTAGATCGCTCACTGAATTAAGTATTTTAGAGGAGTTAATCACTGTCTAATCTCACCCTAACGTCGCAGCTGCAACCTCTCCCTACACTGATCAGAGCAGAGTGACGTGCGGCGCTACGTGACTCCAGCTTAAATAGAGGCTGGGTCACATGCTGCACTGGCCAATCACAGCCATGCCAATAGTAGGCATGGCTGTGACGGCCTCTTGGGGCAATTAGCATGACACTCGTTGATTGGCTGCTTTGCAGCCTTTCAAAAAGCGCCAAGAAAGCGACGAACACCGAACCCGAACCCGGACTTTTACGAAAATGTTCGGATTCGGGCCCGTGTCACGGACACCCCAAAATTCAGTACGAACCCGAACTATACCGTTCGGGTTCGCTCATCCCTAGTGGTAGACTCTCGGGGTCAGATGAGGAGAACACATCCATATATTTCTTTAAGACTAGAGGTAATATATCAGATTCTGCTGAGACCCCAGCTTGCACCACAGACAAGCACGAGTCACATTTTAACCCCCATTTCACCAGTTCTCCCTTGGTAGTTACATAATCCCTCGATAATGGGATTATGTAACTGGAGCCAAGGCATCCTCAGTACTACCTCTACTGGTAAGTTTTCAAGAATTAACAGGGAGCATATTTCAGAGTGACACACCCCCACAGTCAAGGATATGTCAGAGGTGAAATACTTAATGGTACCACCCACCAGGGGTGTGGAATCGATCACAATGATATGGATGGGTGTGGGTAGAGTCAAAATTGGAATACCCAAACCTAGTGCAAATTTAAGATCAATAAAGTTGGCTGCGGAACCAGAGTCAATAAAGGCCTTACCAGAAGATTTGTTATTACCTATGGAGATAGTAATAGTCACTAATATCTTACTCTTGACCAGGTTAGGATATTCCTGGTTCTTCGGCTCCCCCATCTTGGTCGAATCGGAGGAAGACTTCTTGGAGCACTGGTTAATCCAATGGTCTGAGTCTCCACAATAGAAACAAGCCCCACATCGGTGAAGCTGATCTCTACGAGTCATCCCGACCTGCATGTGTTCCTCTGAAGAGATATTAGCTCGGTTCATAGGACAGACCTCTGGCTGGACCGTCTCCTGGGAAAAAACTAACGTTCCTGTCGTCTCACCCTAACACGTTTGTCAAGTCGAACAGCAAGTATCATAGTCTTCTCCAATGTCTCAGGAAGCTAATAGCTGACTAATAGGTCTTTAAGATTCTCGGACAAGCCTGACCTGAACTGGCTTTTAAGGGCTGGTTCATTCCAACCCAAGGGGACACACCATCTTCTCAACTGGGTGCAATATTCTTCTGCAGGTAGATCCCCCGTGACCAAAACTCTAAGAGCGGTATCAGCTACCATGGCCCTGTAAGGTTCATCTTACAGAGTCCCCAGAGCTGCCTGAAAGAACCCCTCAACGGAATTGAGACAACTAGCATCGGAAGGCAAGGAAAAAGCCCAATTCTGGGGGTAAGTTCAGGGAAGACGGACAAACATACAAGCGACTTAAAACAAGCCAAGTCAAAAGCAAAATAGCAGCACGGTACCAGAGGAGCAAGCGGAGGATCGTCAGGAAGGAGTCGAAGTCAAAACCAGGAGGGAACGCCAAGACCAAGGGATGAGACAGCTGGGAAGTCAAAATATGAGCTGATGATCAAAAAAACAGGTAAGTAAAATGCAGGAAGGACCTCAATAACAGGCAATCTGTGGTCAGCAGATTGCCTGTTTAAATAGGGCACTAGTGAAGTCATGTGACGTGTCCAGTGTCGCATGACTCCAGAATACCAATACAGCCGAGTGCCGAGTGAGCAGCTTGGCGCTCAGCCCTGTCGTGGTTGCCCCGGGAACGGGCGAAGCCGGGCACGCTGATGATGCGAGCGCACCCCGGCCATCCCCACACTGTGACAAGTGTGCTTCTTTACTGGAAGAATTAAAGTGTAATATAATACATGCAATGCACTGAGCTTGCTTCACCAGTCTCCACTCTGGTAGCAGAGGTTTTGGTGCTGAGAAATGAGATAGCTGTCTCTCTCTCTCTCTCGAAAGGCTAGTATTTTGGCCAAAGGGCTGGTTACCTAGGGTCTGTGGCTCGATTATCTGACTTTCATCCTGGTCAAAGGCCAGGTGACATAGGGTCTGTGCAGAGTATTCCCATCTCAGCATCTTCTTCTGGTCACTTGTAAAGTTTGACAGAGTCTCTCCTACAAAACACTGGTCCCCATCTGCAGACAACTATTGGCTCTATGTGCTATACTTTTTTACAGTTTCTAACAGATCTAGAAGGGAGGGGTGAACCTGGAGAATCACAGCCTAAACAGAAAAATGTTTTAGTTCAAGGCTAACATAGACTTGTTCTGTGCCTCAATATATGTCAACGGGAATGAACAGGCAATTTTCAGTCGTAAACAACAGTTTGATGGAGCTAAACCATATGGTCAAAAGTTCAATATTCAGTTCTGCTTAGTCCCTTATGACAGCAGTGTACATTTACTAGCTTCTCAGTGCACAGGCTGCAAGTTCCCAAAGTCTCTTGGTATGAACTGGCTGTGCATTAACACTTTTCACAATTCAGAGCAAACACTGTGCAAATGAACAGGATGCATCATAAAATGCAATTCAACAGTATCAAACAGTATAACTTCAAACAAGGGCATAAATCACTGTTAACCCTTCAAAGTGCACTAACTTAGGGAGCAGATAGCTTTGCACAGCAGCAATAAGGGCAAAAGTCCACAAATGTCCAAACTCCAAAGTACCCTTTCTTCAGGGCACTACACTCCCAAATATATATATAATTGTTGGGGAAAGGTGTGCTGCTAATATATCACATTTTAACCACCTGCCGCCACGCTAACGCCGAGAGGCATCATTGCGGCGGCTCTGCAAGGTCGCACTAACGCCGATTGGCGTCATCTTGCATGAGCCGAGATTTCCTGTGAACGCGCGCACACAGGCGCGCGCGTTCACACAGGCGCGCGCGTTCACAGGATCGGAAGATAAGCGAGTGGATCTCTAGCCTGCCAGCGGCGATCGTTCGCTGGCAGGCTGTTGATGCGATTTTTTTTAACCCCTAACAGGTATATTAGACGCTGTTTTGATAACAATTCGCCATGCCCCTCATTGAATACCTTGTGGTGTCTTTTTTCCAAAATGGGGTCACATGTGGGATATTTATACTGCCCTGGCATTTTAGGGGCCCTAAAGCAAGAGAAGAAGTCTGGTATCCAAATGTCAAAAAATGCCCTCCTAAAAGGAATTTGGGCCCCTTTGCGCATCTAGGCTGCAAAAAAGTCATATCTCGGCAAAAGACAACTTTCCCCATTTTTTTTATACAAAGTTGGCATTTGACCAAGATATTTAACTCACCTACCAAGGGTATATGTAAAATGACACCTCAAAACACATTGCCCAACATCTTCTGAGTACGTCGATACCACATGTGTGACACTTTTTTGCAGCCTAGGTGGGCAAAGGGGCCCACATTCCAAGGAGCACCATTAGGATTTCACAGGGCATTTTTTACACATTTCGATTTCAAACCACTTCTCACGCAGTAGGGGCCCCTAAAATTCCGGGGCAGTGTAACTAACCCACAAGTGACCCCATTTTGGAAATAAGATACCCCAAGGTATTTTGTGATGGGCATAGTGAGTTCATGGAAGTTTTTATTTTTTGTCACAAGTTAGTGGAATATGAGACTTTGTAAGAAAAAAAAGAAAAAAATCATAATATTCCGCTAACTTGTGACAAAAAAGAAAATTTTCTAGGGGCCCACATTCCAAAGAGGACCTTTCGGATTTCACAGGGCCAAAAGCACAATTCGAATTTCACAGGGTATTTGTTACACATTTTGATTTCAAACTACTTCTCACACATTAGGGCCCCTAAAATGCCAGGGCAGTATAACTACCCCATAAGTGACCCCATTTTGGAAAGAAGACACCACAAGGTATTTGGTGATGGGCACAGTGAGTTCATGGAACTTTTTATTTTTTGTCACAAGTTTGTGGAATATGAGACTTTTTAAGAAAAACAAAACAAAACATAATTTTCCGCTAACTTATGACAAAAAATAAAATTTTCTTGGAACTTGCCATGACCCTCAAGGAATACCTTGGGCTGTCTTCTTTCCAAAATGGGGTCACTTGTGGGGTAGTTATACTGCCCTGGCATTTTAGGGGTCCTAACGCGTGAGAAGTAGTTTGAAATCAAAATGTGTAAAAAATGCCCTATGAAATCCGAAAGGTCCTCTTAGGAATGTGGGCCCTTTTGCCCACCTAGGCTGCAAAAAATTGTGACACATGTGGTGTTGCCGTACTCAAAAGAAGTAGGGCAATGTGTTTTGGGGTGTCTTTTTACATATACCCATGCTGGGTAAGAGAAATATCTCGGCAAAAGACAACTTTTCCTTTTTTTTTATACAAAGTTGGCATTTGACCAAGATATTTATCTCACCCATCATGGGTATATGTAAAATGACACCTCAAAACACATTGCCCAACTTCTCCTGAGTATGGCGGTACCAAATGTGTGACACTTTTTTGCAGCCTAGGTGGGCAAAGGGGCCCACATTCCAAAGAGCACCATTAGGATTTCACAGGGCATGTTTTACACATTTTGATTTCAAACTACTTCTCACGCATTAGGGCCCCTAAAATGCCAGGGCAGTGTAACTAATCCACAAGTGACCCCATTTTGGAAATAAGACACCCCGATGTATTTTGTGATGGGCATAGAGAGTTCATGGAAGTGTTTATTTTTTGTCACAGGTTAGTGAAATATGAGACTTTACAAGAAAAAAAAAAAACATCATTTTCCGCTAACTTGTGACAAAAAATAAAAAATTCTAGGAACTCGCCATGACCCTCAAGGAACACCTTGGGCTGTCTTCTTTCAAAAATGGGGTCACTTGTGGGGTAGTTATACTGCCCCGGCATTTTAGGGGCCCTAACGCATGAGAAGTAGTTTGAAATCAAAATATGTAAAAGATACCGTGTGAAATCCTGTAAGGTCCTCTTTGGAATGTGGGCCCCTTTTCCCACCTAGGCTGCAAAAAAGTGTCACACATGTGGTGTTGCCGTACTCAGAAGTAGGGTAATGTGTTTTGGGGTGTCATTTTACATATACCCATGTTGGGTGAGAGAAATATCTCGGCAAAAGACAACTTTTCCCTTTTTTTTTAATAAAGTTGGCATTTACCAAGATATTTATCTCACCCACCATGGGTATATGTAAAATTACACCTCAAAACACATTGCCCAACTTCTCCTGAGTACGGCGATACCACATGTGTGACACTTTTTTGCAGCCTAGGTGGGTAAAGGAGCCCACATTCCAAAGAGCACCATTAGGATTTCACAGGGCATTTTTTACACATTTTGATTTCAAACTACTTCTCACGCATTAGGGCCCCTAAAATGCCAGGGCAGTGTAACTAACCCACAAGTTACCCCATTTTGGAAATAAGACACCCCAAGGTATTTTGTGATGGGCATAGTGAGTTCATGGAAGTTTTTATTTTTTGTCACAAGTTAGTGGAATATGAGACTTTGTAAAAAAAGAAAAAAAAATTTCTGCAAACTTATGACAAAAAATAAAATCTAAATGTGTAAAAAATGCCCTGTGAAATCCGAAAGGTCCTCTTTGGAATGTGGGCCCATTTGCCCACCTATGCTGCGAAAAAGAGTCACACATGTGGTGTTGCCGTACTCAGAAGAAGTAGGGTAATGTGTTTTGGGGTGTCATTTTACATATACCCATGTTGGGTGAGAGAAATATCTTGGCAAAAGACTACTTTTCTTAAATTTTTTATACAAAGTTGGCATTTGACCAAGATATTTATCTAACCCACCATGGGTATATGTAAAATGACACCTCAAAACACATTGCCCAACTTCTCCTGAGTACGGCGATACCACATGTGTGACACTTTTTTGCAGCCTAGGTGGGCAAAGGAGCCCACATTCCAAAGAGCACCATTAGGATTTCACAGGGCATTTTTTTACACATTTTGATTTCAAACTACTTCTCACACTTTAGGGCCCCTAAAATGCCAGGGCAGTGTAACTAACCCACAAGTTACCCCATTTTGGAAATAAGACACCCCAAAGTATTTTGTGATGGGCATAGTGAGTTCATGGAATTTTTTATTTTTTGTCACAAGATAGTGGAATATGAGACTTTGTAAGAAAAAAAAAAGAAAAAATTCTGCAAACTTGTGACAAAAAATAAAATTTTCTAGGAACTCGCCATGACCTTCAAGGAATACCTTGGGGTGTCTTCTTTCCAAAATGGGGTCACTTGTGGGTTAGTTATACTGCCCTGGCATTTTATGGGCCCTAACGCGTGATAAGTAGTTTGAAATCAAAATAAGTAAAAAATGCCCTGTGAAATCCGAAAGGTCCTCTTTGGAATGTGGGCCCCTTTGCCCACCTAGGCTGTGAAAAAGAGTCACACATGTGGTGTTGCCGTACTCAGAAGAAGTAGGGTAATGTGTTTTGGGGTGTCATTTTACATATACCCATGTTGGGTGAGAGAAATATCTCGGCAAAAGACTACTTTTCTTAAATTTTTTATACAAAGTTGGCATTTGACCAAGAAATTTATCTCACCCACATGGGTATATGTAAAATGACACCTCAAAACACATTGCCCAACTTCTCCTGAGTACGGCGATACCACATGTGTGACACTTTTTTGCAGCCTAGGTGGGCAAAGGGGCCCACATTCCAAAGAGCACCATTAGGATTTCACAGGGCATTTTTTACACATTTTGATTTCAAAATACTTCTCACGCATTAGGGCCCCTAAAATGCCAGGGCAGTGTAACTTACCCACAAGTTACCCCATTTTGGAAATAAGACACCCCAAGGTATTTTGTGATGGGCATAGTGAGTTCATGGAAGTTTTTATTTTTTGTCACAAGTTAGTGGAATATGAGACTTTGTAAAAAAAGAAAAAAAAAATTCTGCAAACTTATGACAAAAAATAAAATCTAAATGTGTAAAAAATGCCCTGTGAAATCCGAAAGGTCCTCTTTGGAATGTGGGCCCATTTGCCCACCTATGCTGCGAAAAAGAGTCACACATGTGGTGTTGCCGTACTCAGAAGAAGTAGGGTAATGTGTTTTGGGGTGTCATTTTACATATACCCATGTTGGGTGAGAGAAATATCTTGGCAAAAGACTACTTTTCTTAAATTTTTTATACAAAGTTGGCATTTGACCAAGATATTTATCTAACCCACCATGGGTATATGTAAAATGACACCTCAAAACACATTGCCCAACTTCTCCTGAGTACGGCGATACCACATGTGTGACACTTTTTTGCAGCCTAGGTGGGCAAAGGAGCCCACATTCCAAAGAGCACCATTAGGATTTCACAGGGCATTTTTTTACACATTTTGATTTCAAACTACTTCTCACACTTTAGGGCCCCTAAAATGCCAGGGCAGTGTAACTAACCCACAAGTTACCCCATTTTGGAAATAAGACACCCCAAAGTATTTTGTGATGGGCATAGTGAGTTCATGGAATTTTTTATTTTTTGTCACAAGATAGTGGAATATGAGACTTTGTAAGAAAAAAAAAAGAAAAAATTCTGCAAACTTGTGACAAAAAATAAAATTTTCTAGGAACTCGCCATGACCTTCAAGGAATACCTTGGGGTGTCTTCTTTCCAAAATGGGGTCACTTGTGGGTTAGTTATACTGCCCTGGCATTTTATGGGCCCTAACGCGTGATAAGTAGTTTGAAATCAAAATAAGTAAAAAATGCCCTGTGAAATCCGAAAGGTCCTCTTTGGAATGTGGGCCCCTTTGCCCACCTAGGCTGTGAAAAAGAGTCACACATGTGGTGTTGCCGTACTCAGAAGAAGTAGGGTAATGTGTTTTGGGGTGTCATTTTACATATACCCATGTTGGGTGAGAGAAATATCTCGGCAAAAGACTACTTTTCTTAAATTTTTTATACAAAGTTGGCATTTGACCAAGAAATTTATCTCACCCACATGGGTATATGTAAAATGACACCTCAAAACACATTGCCCAACTTCTCCTGAGTACGGCGATACCACATGTGTGACACTTTTTTGCAGCCTAGGTGGGCAAAGGGGCCCACATTCCAAAGAGCACCATTAGGATTTCACAGGGCATTTTTTACACATTTTGATTTCAAACTACTTCTCACGCATAAGGGCCCCTAAAATGCCAGGGCAGTGTAACTAACCCACAAGTTACCCCATTTTGGAAATAAGACACCCCAAGGTATTTTGTGATGGGCATAGTGAGTTCATGGAAGTTTATATTTTTTGTCACAAGTTAGTGGAATATGAGACTGTAAGAAAAAAAAATAATAATTTTCTGCAAACTTGTGACAAAAAATAAAATTTTCTAGGAACTCGCCATGACCTTCAAGGAATACCTTAAGGTGTCTTCTTTCCAAAATGGGGTCACTTGTGGGTTAGTTATACTGCCCTGGCATTTTAAGGGCCCTAACGCGTGAGAAGTAGTTTGAAATCAAAATGTGTAAAAAGTGCCCTGTGAAATCCAAAAGGTCCTCTTTGGAATGTGGGCCCCTTTGCCCACCTAGGCTGCGAAAAAGAGTCACACATGTGGTGTTGCCGTACTCAGAAAAAGTAGGGTAATGTGTTTTGGGGTGTAATTTTACATATACCCATGTTGGGTGATAGAAATATCTCGGCAAAAGACTACTTTTCTTAAATTTTTATACAAAGTTGCCATTTGACCAAGAAATTTATCTCACCCACCATGGGTATATGTAAAATGACACCTCAAAACACCATTAGGATTTCACAGGGCATTTTTTACACATTTTGATTTCAAACTACTTCTCACGCATTAGGGCCCCTAAAATGCCAGGGCAGTGTAACTAACCCACAAGTGACCCCATTTTGGAAATAAGACACCCCAAGGTATTTTTTGATGGGCATAGTAAGTTCATGGAAGTTTTTATTTTTTGTCACAAGTTAGTGGAATATTAGACTTTGTAAGAAAAAAAAATAAAATCATCATTTTCCGCTAACTTGTGACAAAAAATAAAAAATTCGAGGAACTCGCACTGCCCCTCACGAAATACCTTGGGGTGTCTTCTTTCCAAAATGGGGTCACTTGTGGGGTAGTTATACTGCCCTGGCATTTTAGGGGCCCTAATGCGTGAGAAGAAGTTTGAAATCAAAATGTGTAATTAATGCCCGGAGAAATCCTAAAGGTGCTCTTTGGAATGTGGGCCCCTTTGCCCACCTAGGCTGCAAAAAAGTGTCACACATGTGGATTCGCCATACTCAGAAGAAGTAGGGCAATGTGTTTTAGGGTGTCTTTTCTCATATATTTATGCCGGGTGAGAGAAATATCTCGGCAAAAGACAACTTTTCACATTTTTTTATACAAAGTTGTTATTTCACCAAGATATTTATCTCACCCAGCATGGGTATATGTAAAATGACACCCCAAAACACATTGCCCAACTTCTCCTGAGTACGGCGATACCACATGTGTGACACTTTTTTGCAGCCTAGGTGGGCAAAGGGGCCCACATTCCAAAGAGCACCATTAGGATTTCACAGGGCATTTTTTACACATTTTGATTTCAAACTACTTCTCACGCATTAGGGCCCCTAAAATGCCAGGGCAGTGTAACTAACCCACAAGTTACCCCATTTTGGAAATAAGACACCCCAAAGTATTTTGTGATGGGCATAGTGAGTTCATGGAAGTTTTTATTTTTTGTCACAAGTTAGTGGAATATGAGACTTTGTAAGAAAAAAAATAATAATAATTTTCTGCAAACTTGTGACAAAAAATAAAATTTTCTAGGAACTCGCCATGACCTTCAAGGAATACCTTGGGGTGTCTTCTTTCCAAAATGGGGTCACTTGTGGGTTAGTTATACTGCCCTGGCATTTTAAGGGCCCTAACGCGTGAGAAGTAGTTTGAAATAAAAATGTGTAAAAAATGCCCTGTGAAATCCGAAAGGTCCTCTTTGGAATGTGGGCCCCTTTGCCCACCTAGGCTGCGAAAAAGAGTCACACATGTGGTGTTGCCGTACTCAGAAGAAGTAGGGTAATGTGTTTTGGGGTGTTATTTTACATATACCCATGTTGGGTGAGAGAAATATCTCGGCAAAAAACTACTACTCTTAAATTTGTATACAAAGTTGGCATTTGACCAAGAAATTTATCTCACCCACCATGGGTATATGTAAAATGACACCTCAAAACACATTGCCCAACTTCTCCTGAGTACGGCGATACCACATGTGTGACACTTTTTTGCAGCCTAGGTGGGCAAAGGGGCCCACATTCCAAAGAGCACCATTAGGATTTCACAGGGCATTTTTTACACATTTTGATTTCAAACTACTTGTCATGGAACCATGAACCAGACGTACAACAAGAGATAAGTGGAAATAAGAAGGCTTTATTGAAAATCAAGCTGTAGCAAAAGTCCAAACGGATGGCTAAACCGAAGCAGGGTCTTGCGTAGACAGAGGTCAGGAACCAGGAGGGTAGTCAGACGAAGCCTGGATCAGGAACCAGCAGGGTAGTCAGACGAAGCCAGGATCAGGAACCAACGGGGTAGTCAGACGAGGCCAGGATCAGGAACCAGAAGCAGCAGCAGTCTTAGAAGCATGTGAACACAGGAGGACCAAGCAAGGAACTGAAGCCACAGACCTTCTATATATATGAGCTAGGCATCCAGCTCCTCCCAGTGGGAAGGAGAAGCCGCAGGGTGGGAGGCTAGAAGAAACCCAGAAACCAAGATGGCCGCCAGCACATGTCAAACGAAGGAGAACAGTTCGAAGGTAAGACCATGACAGTACCTCCCCCTCAAGGGCCCCTCCTCCGCGGAGTAAGGAACGGTTTCTGAGGGAAGCGTGCATGGAAGGCTCGGAGCAAAGCAGGAGCATGGACATCTGCGGAGGGAACCCAGGAACGCTCCTCTGGACCATAACCACGCCAATGGACCAAAAACTGCAACCGACTGTGGACCAGGCGTGAGTCCAGGATATTGCTCACCTCATATTCCTCACGATTGCCCACTTGGACCGGATGGGGCCGAGGAACCGAGGAAGTGAAACGATTACACACCAATGGCTTCAACAGGGAGACATGAAACACGTTGGAGATCCGCATGCCAGGAGGAAGCGTAAGGGCATAGGCTACCGGGTTTACCCTGCGAAGCACTCGGAAGGGACCAACAAAGCGAGGCGCCAGCTTGGGAGTGGGCACTCGAAGGTTGAGGTTGCGGGTGGACAACCATACACGGTCTCCGACCTGGTAGGAAGGAGCGGGCGCTCGTCTGCGATCAGCCTGGAGTCTCTGGCGCTGCGCAGAGACCTCAAGGGACCTCTGGATCTGTACCCAAGAAGCACGTAGGACGGAAAGGTGATCCTCCACAGCCGGAGTATCCTGGGGAGAGAATACCTCCGGTAACACGGCAGGTTGGAACCCATAATTGGCCATGAAGGGAGACGTCCCAGAGGAAGAGTTCACCGCCGTGTTCCTTCGCAAACTCAGCCCAAGGCAGGAGGTCAACCCAATTGTCTTGGTGATCGGAGACATAGCAACGAAGGAATTGCTCCAAGGCCTGATTGGATCGTTCTGCGGCCCCATTGGACTGAGGGTGGTAGGCCGAGGAGAAAGAGAGATGAATCCCCAACTGGGAGCAAAAGGCGCGCCAGAACCTGGACACAAACTGACTCCCCCGATCCGACACAATCTCCTTGGGCAAACCGTGCAACCGGAAGACCTCCCTGGCGAAAATCGTGGCCAACTCTTGTGCAGAGGGTAACTTCTTGAGAGGAACACAGTGGCACATTTTGGAAAACCGATCCACAATCATGAGAATGACCGTATGGCCTCGGGATGCAGGGAGGTCCACAATGAAATCCATCCCCAGGTGTGACCATGGGCGCTCCCCGGTGGCTATGGGTTGCAAAAGACCCAACGGAAGGTGCCGAGGGGACTTACTCTGGGCACAAACGGAGCATGCCGCTACATATGCGGCAATGTCGGAACGTAGAGAAGGCCACCAGAACAGACGTGAAACAGCCCAGGACAGCTGATTCTTTCCAGGATGCCCCGCGGCCTTGGAGTTATGGTAGGTTCGCAACAACCGAGTGCGCAACTCCTCAGGCACAAAACACCTGCCGTTGGGTCTCCCAGAGGGAGCACCAGATTGAGCCGCCAAAATCTGCTCACCCAGGGGAGAGGTCAGGCTGGTGCGAATGGCGGCCAGGATCTCATTCGGAGGTATGACCGAAGTCGGAATCGACTCCTCCCCGGACAGCTCGGAGTACTGCCGTGATAAGGCATCCGCTCTGATGTTCTTGGAACCGGGTAGGTAGGAGACCACGTAATTAAAACGTGACAAGAACAGAGCCCATCTGGCCTGACGTGGTGTCAATCTCTTGGCCTCAGAAAGGTAGGTCAGATTCTTGTGGTCCGTCAGGATGAGAACCGGAACCACCGATCCCTCGAGCAAGTGCCTCCATTCTTTAAGGGCCTGCACGATGGCCAATAACTCCCTGTCACCAATCTGATAGTTGCACTCCGCGGAAGACAGTTTCCGGGAGTAAAACCCACAAGGAAGCAGAGGACCCTCTGGTGTTCTACGCTGAGACAGAAGGGCGCCTACTCCCGTCTCAGACGCGTCCACCTCGAGGACAAAGGGCAACCCAGGGTTGGGATGCGACAGAATCGGAGCCGACACAAAGGCGGACTTTAGAGCCTCAAAAGCTCGGATGGCCTCGAGCGGCCAGACCTGGAAATTACTGCCCTTCCTGGTCAGATCCGTGAGAGGCTTGGCTAGCATGGAAAAGTCCCTGATGAACTTCCGATAATAATTGGCGAAGCCCAAAAAGCGCTGCAGGGCACGGAGACCACTGGGCTGGGGCCACTGTAAGACAGCCGAAACCTTCTCAGGATCCATGGAGAACCCCTCAGCGGAAATGATGTAACCTAAGAAGGTTACCTGGGATCGGTTAAATTCGCATTTCTCAAGCTTACCGAACAGCCTGTTCTCTCGTAACCGTTGCAACACTCGTCTGACATCCATAATGTGGGCCTCCATGGATTCAGAATATACCAAGATGTCATCCAAATAGACCACCACACACTGCTGCAACAGGTCACGGAAAACATCGTTGATGAATTTCTGGAAGACTACGGGCGCATTGCACAACCCAAAGGGCATAACCAAGGATTCATAATGACCGGTCCTGGTGTTAAACGCGGTCTTCGACTCATCGCCCGCCTTGATCCTTACCAGGTTATATGCCGCCCTCAGATCGAGTTTGGTAAAGACCGTGGCCCCTTTGAGGCGATCGAACAGCTCGGAAATCAAGGGTATCGGGTAAGCGTTCTTGATCGTGATGCGATTGAGACCCCTGTAATCGATGCAAGGCCTCAACTCACCGCCCTTCTTTTTCACAAAGAAAAATCCAGCCCCTGCCGGGGTCGAGGATTTGCGAATGTGTCCGCGTGAAAGCGCCTCCCTCACGTACTCCTCCATGGCCTCATTCTCCGCTACCGACAGTGGATAGACTTTGCCACGAGGAGGAACGGCACCAGATTGTAACTCTATGGCACAATCGTATGGGCGGTGCGGAGGTAGGGCAACCGCGCGCACCTTATCGAATACATCCCGGTACTCTTCGTATTCAGGAGGCAACAGAGAGTCCGAGGAAGTACACAGCAACTTGACAGGCCCATGGATGCAACTAGCCCCACACTGCGGTGACCACGAGAGGATCTCGGCCGATCTCCAATCGAAAGTCGGATTATGCTTCTGGAGCCAGGGGTACCCCAAGACCACCGAGTAGTGTGGAGACGAAATCACCTGGAGACAGACCGACTCTCTGTGAACGGCACCAATGGCTATCCCCACTGGAAGGGTCTCATGAGTCACGTGTGGCGGCAGAAGGGGTCTGCCGTCTATCGCCTCAAGAGCCAGTGGGGAACCTCGAGGCTGCAGAGGAATGGAATTGGCGGCAGCGAACACACTATCAATGAACAAACCACCAGCACCAGAGTCCACCAACGCCTGGGTCGTCACCGAGCCCCCGACCCAGGAGAGGACAACAGTGATCAGTGGTTTGTCAACACGGGAAACCGGGGACGAGGAGACTCCACCCAAGATCTGCCCCCAACAGGATCTCAGGTGCGAGCGTTTCCCGGACGGTTCGGACATGCCAAC
Source organism: Bufo gargarizans (assembly GCF_014858855.1). Classification (NCBI taxonomy): domain Eukaryota; kingdom Metazoa; phylum Chordata; class Amphibia; order Anura; family Bufonidae; genus Bufo; species Bufo gargarizans. The sequence continues at coordinate 32,100,440 of NC_058083.1, read as the reverse complement.
CGAAAATGCCCACCGAGACCAC